>NW_018406654.1:1224399-1225538 GCF_002113885.1 Mizuhopecten yessoensis
TTATAAGAATACCTCAGACTAGTTACATAGTTATATATACATCTAGTTGTTTGTGATGCCAGTATCAGTAATTTATTGAAAACAATTTGGGAAAATATGAATATTTGCTGAATCTTTTAAAATTCTAATTAAGCCATAATAGACTTTATTTGTCATTTGGTAAATTATGGATAGGAGGGGGACCAGGTTGGGGGTTGGGTTATTATGTAAAAAATGTATTACAATGTGTAATATTTTGGTTACAGGAAAGATATTAAACATATCAAATAGACATGTCCTTTCATATCACAGAATCAAAGCTCATTTCACGGAGTCAAAACTTTCTCAATAGTCATTGAATATTGACAAAATGCTGAATTGAAAAATGAAATTCAAAATTTTAATAAACTATTTGTTTATTTTAGGGAAAGCCAGGTTGAGACAAACTTTTTCTAATTTTAAGCCTGATTCATAGTGCTGGGACAGAAATGTATGTCACATTTTTTTAGCTCAGAATACATAAAGAAACAAGGAGCTACAAAAATGCACCATGCGGAATAATTGCGAATAGGTTGCACCACAATATGTATATGATATACATATAAATACTTGCTAATGACTGACATTTAATTCAATGAGTTCGTTAGAATTCAACCATATCCTATTTTTGTGTAGGAACTCCGAAATGTAATGTGACTTGCTGTAATTTTATCAGATTAAACTGAAATCATGTCACAGAAATCAAGAATATATTTCTGTATCACAATATTAATGACGACAAAGGATATACATTTTTGCCTAGAAATATAAACTTATAAACGTGTTCTATTTTTAAGGAACATATTTTAAATTACCTATTCTAAAATCTGAAAATCTCAAGAATAACATACAAAGGTATGAGGTCAGCTGATGTTCGGTATTTTTCCTATAAATGGTTAAAAATTAAAATGATGTAATAGGACAAAGTCACTTCTACCACAGGGGGAGCACATGTATGTTTATGTGTGCTGTGACCATTTCAGTATAGCACATGTACGTGTGTATTAGACATTTGTAACGAACCCCTTTGCTTCTACCGTGCTGTGTATGCCCTCGAAATCTAGCTACCTATAAATAGCTAATTGAATCTTGATTTTGGTCGCTTGTTTATTGACCTTTTT
>NW_018406654.1:1225708-1297606 GCF_002113885.1 Mizuhopecten yessoensis
GGGTGCATGTATGCAGATTTTGGATTTTGGAATCTAATACAATGTAGTTCTTAGGACTCTCAACACAAGAAACATGTCTTGAATTTAAGAATAAACTACAAGTGAAATATCAGATTCTGAATATGAATCTGAAACAGAATTCCTGAGAGAAAATTCACAGAGAAATATATTCTTGGAAAGTTATTAATATTTACTAAGTTAACTTACTCTGTATTTTAGTCATTTTATAACAGGAGAGAAACAAAAATAATAAAACACATTTAAAAAACTTACATTGATTTTAATCAAATCCCATTTTTGAAACATTATACAGAATAAGAAGTATTGATCAAAACATGTATGTAACGTGGTGTTATCAAAAAAGGAAGTCAGCTTTGTCAAGAAAAGCAGCAAAGTTTCTCCGAAATAACTCCGAAACACGTGGGTTGTGTCCGGGTACTCCGGTTTCCTCCCAAAGTAAGACCTCCGCGCGCTAAAATTCGGGCCAACAAGAGTGATTAGAATAAGTTGTAAAAAACGTGTTTCATGAAATGTAGCTGGAGTTTGAATCTCAGTTCCGTATTAGACTAATTTCTTTGTAGACGCTATGGTAGTCTTAATTTTCGTGTGAAAGGTTGGGGGTTCGATTCCTGTACTGGATTCAGATATAAATACGCTCCTTTGACCTTTCGTTTTGCAAAGTAGACAGGGAAAAAATTACAAAAAAAACTATATACTTTTACTATACGGAACTGGGGTCTGGTTCCCAGTTCTGTTTAGGAAAAACGTAACTGGAGTCTGACACTCAGTTCCGTATAAGACCAATTACTTGATAGAGGCAATGGTGGTCTTATTTTTCTTGTGAAAGGTTGTGGGTTCGATTCCTGTACTGGATTTAGATTTGAGTTCCCATTAGATTATAAGAGGCTGGCTATGATGTTTTTTTTCTGAAACATACCTAGTATGTTGGTCAAAGTTGCATTGATAGTGTTATTTCAAATTTAAACAGAACTAGGGTCTAGTTCCCAGTTCCGTTTATGTTAAACGGAACTAGGGTCTGGCTCCGATTTCCGTTTATGTTAAACGGAACTAAGGTCTGGTTCCCATTTCTGTTTATGTTAAACGGAACTAGAGTATGGTTTCCATTTCCGTTCATGTTAAACGGAACTAGGGTCTGGTTCCTATTTTCATTTATCTTAAACGGAAATAGGAACTAGGAACAAGGAACAATCTTCAGGCTCCCGTTTTATTTTGGTTACCTGAAAAATATATAAGAATGTTGCATTCAGATTTAAATCAAACTGGTGCCTAGTTATAAGAATACCTCAGACTAGTTACATAGTTATATATACATCTTGTTGTTTGTGATGCCAGTATCAATAATTTATTGAAAACAGTTTGGGAAAATATGAATATTTGCTAAATCTTTTAAAAATCTAATTAAGTCATAATAGACTTTATTTGTCATTTGGAAAATTATGGATCGGAGGGGGACCAGAAAAATGAGTTGGGGGAGGGGTGGGGGGTGGGTGGGGGATATTATGTAAAAAAAAGGTATAACAATGTGTTATGTTTTGATTACAGGAAAGATATTAAACATATCAAATGGACATGTCCTTTCAGATCACAGAATCAAATCTCTTTATTATGGAGTCAAAACTTTCTCAATAGTCATTGAATATTGACAAAATGCCGAATTGAAAAAGGATTAAATGAAATTCAAAATTTTAATGAACTGTTTGTTTATTTTAGGGAAAGTCAGGTTTTGACAATTTTTTTCTAATTTAAGCCTTATTCATAGTGCTGGGACAGAAGTTAATGTCACAATTTTTTAACTCAGAAGACATAAAGAAAAAAAGGAGCTACAAAAATGCACCATGCGGAATAATTGCGAATAAGTTGCACCAAAATATGTATTTGATATACATTTATATACTTGCTAATGATTGACATTTAATTCAATGAGTTCGTTAGAATTCCACCATATCCTATTTTTGTGTAGGAACTCCGAAATGTAATGTGACTTGCTGTAATTTTATCAGATAAAACTGAAATCATGTCACAGAAATCAAGAATATATTTCTGTATCACAATATTAATGACGACAAAGGATATAAATTGTTGCCTAGAAATATAAACATATAAATGTGTTCTATTTTTAAGGAACATATATTAAATTACCTATTCTAAAATCTGAAAATCTTAAGAATAACATACAAAGGTATGAGGTCAGCTTTTTTTTAACTATAAATGGTCAAAAATTAAAATGATGTAATAGGACAAAGTCACTTCTCCCACAGGGGGAACACATGTATGTTTATGTGTGCTGTGACCATTTCAGTATAGCACATGTACGTGTGTATTAGACATTTGTAACGAACCCCTTTGCTTCTACCGTGCTGTGTATGCCCTCGAAATAAACAACAAGTGTAATATCAGACTGTGAATATGAATCTGAACCAGATTTCCAGAGAGTAAATTTACAAAGAAATAAAGTTATTAATATTTACTAAGTTAACTTACTATGTGTTTTAGTAATTTTATAACGAGAGCCAAAACAAATATAAAACACATTTTAAAAACTTACATTGATTTAAATCAAATCACATTTTTGAAACATATTACAGAATAAGAAGTATTGATTAAAACATGTATGTAACGTGATGTTATCAAAAGAGGAAGCCAGCTTTGTCAAGAAAAGCAGCAACGTGTCTCCGAAATAACTCCGAAACACGTGGGTTGTGTCCGGGTACTCCGGTTTCCTCCCACAGTAAGACATCCGCGCGCTAACTTCCGGGCCAACAAGAGTGATTAGTAGAAGTTGTAAAACCTTGTTTCTTGATTTTTGTAAAATAAATAAAGCTAATAGAAATATCTAGTATATTGTACGTGATCCAGCATGCGTTAATCCACATGAGTTATACTCCCATCTGTGTCAATTGTCGTGAAAAGATTAACCCCACAATGCTACTATTTATTGGCCCTTTGTTGATGGGCCGTTAATAATGGAATGGTAATAACTAACCCCACAATTAAATTGTCATATACACGGTACAAAAAATAAACGAATACGTGTATTTTACATGAAGCTAACAACACTTAAAAACAAGGACGTGTGACCGAGAAACAACTATTATATATTGTCAGACGCATCGACAATAGCGGCAATCTTCACACAGAGTTTAGAAATCCGATACTTGGAATTGAAATTTTCTTACGGACTCCCTAAATAGTTCAGCATTGTTAGCTAACATATACATGTTCAAGCACTTTTACGAACATTGCAAAACAACCTAATCTGGAGCACTACATTCTAGGAAAGGCTTATTTATTCTCGGAATTGTTGTTCACCTACCCACTCCTTGAATAGTTCTGCATTGTTAAGGAAACTATAAATGCCCAACCACTTCATGATTTTTACGGACATTGCAAAAGTCTTCAAGCCACAGCACAAGTCGCATAAACGTAAGTGAATGTTTTTACCTTGTTGAGAATATATACACTTTAAGCATTGTTTTTGTAACTTTGTTCATTTCTTTTTATCTCATTCATTACCGTTTATATACTGCACATACAATTTTCTATGTTCCTTTTCAGATACGTTTTTTTCTTAAAACGGATTATGACATATTATGACTAATCTTTAACAATATACATATATAACTTGGGAGGCATGGTAGTCTAGTGGTAAAACGCCGGACTCGTGACCGAATGGTTGCGGGTTCACGTCACGGCACGGCACTGTGTTGTATCCTTAAGCAAGATACTTTACTCCACGTGTCCCAGTCTACGCAGCTGTAAATGAGTACGTGGCTAGCAATGTTGAATGCTGGCGTGAGCGCCGAAATGGCAGCTCCGGCTGTATGCTCCCCAGGGAATTAAAAGGTATTGGCTAGTTGCAAAGGCCCTATAACAACGGATAATAATTTGTGAACCGCTTTGAGACGACCTACAAATAGGTTGTGATAAAGCGGTATATCGAATTATCATATTATTATTATTAAATAAAGATACGAATGTTTGTCTTTGGAGTATGTGCATTGTAGTATGAATTTTATGTATCAAATTAATAACACATTTACAGGACCTATGTATTTGATTTGTTTTCACATTAAATTGTTACTATCCTGGTGTCTTCTTACATAAGGCTTTCTGCTTAATATCCATGACCTAGAACATTCCTGTAAAAATGGAAAAATAAATTTAACGATTTGTAACAAAAGCCTGGTATGCAGAATCCATATTACAATTACATGTATATATAATTATGACTATATACATGTAGTGCTTTACAATATCTTATTGATAATCACATCAGTCATAATTTAGAAATTATTGCATCAAGTTATACATATACTGCAAAATTATACCTGGTCTTCAACCAGTCTTACAGGAATGATAAATAGTGATACTATTTAGATAAGCTAGAAATATATATATACATGTAGAATACAGTCTTATAAAAATAAAAAAACGTGGCTGTTAATAACTGCTTATTCCACAATCCATATTGAAAAAATGACATGTATAATATGTGTTGCTAAATCTTTGAGGAAGTAAGTCAGATCACTAGATCAAAGATCAAAGGTGAAGGTAATTGAGGTCGAATTTCATATCTTTTTAATGGTAAATATTTATTAGTAAGCATATGAAACAATAATGTTTAGAATCGAAAAAAATAAGTTACTGTCCAACTTTAAAGGTCAAAGATGAAGGTCACTGATGTCATATTTCCTATCATTTGAAAGGTAAATATTTTGCACTATGTATATTAAGCAAGAGTGTTTAGAATGGAACATATAATTTAATGACCAACTTCAAGGTCAAATGGTAAAAGTCATTGAGGTCATATTTCATATACCTGAAGATTTGACTTTCAAAGAAATTTGTCCGGGTTTAGACGGCCGAGTAATAGTCACCTCGGCCGTCTAGCTATGAGGCAATTGACATGTCGTTTTTCACGCCGTGTTTACACAAACAACTACAATATATATTTTCCATTAAATGTATTCAGTTTTTTTTTGTATTAATTCACCTGACCTCACGTCACGTCACGTTTAAGATAACATAGACAGATTTCGTTGTCTGCACCGTCGTTATTTTATCGTTGTCCATATATATATTTATACGTATCTATATTGTTCGCAGAAAAAACATGGCAGAAATGGCTGTGACGGCAAACATGAGAAAAATGGCTGTGGCGGAGAAAAGGACTGTAAAGGCTGGTATGCATTATTTCCTTACAGATAAATAACTGACTTGAATTAACTCTCACACACACACAGAGAGAGAGAGAGAGAGAGAGAGAGAGAGAGAGAGAGAGCTTTAATATAAAAATTTAGAAAAACAGAAAAAAATTTGGTATTTCAATAATCTAGCAATGAAAAACATGGACTTTTTATCTCATAGATGTGCAATTTTAAAGACAGTGATCATATTTTAGTGATCTTTTCCGGTCGTTGAAATATCTTGCAACCAGGCACTTAAGCTGGTAACGTAATTAGCTCTACATGCTTTAACTCGTCCCCACTGTACTCACTATCGATACACTTATGTTTGATGCTATTTTATTGTAGATGTGAATATTTCATACGGAGTTGAGAAAGAGTGCCGGGTGGCTTTGATAGGTCGCTCAGGGACTGGAAAAAGTGTCACTGGAAACAACATACTTGGTTGGAAAGCTTTTCGATCTGAATTGAGTGCATCTTCAGTAACAAGTAGATGTGAAATCAACACAGCGGAGCGCTTTGGCAAGAAGTTGGTAGTAGTGGATACACCGGGATTGTATGACACGGCATTATCGAACGAAGATATCACAAAAGAAATCGTTAAATGCATAGCAATGCTCGCTCCCGGACCTCACGCCTTTATTCTTGTTGTTCAAGTAGGGCGTATCACACCAGAAGAGCAGAACACAATCACCCACTTCAGTAATGTCTTTGGTGAAGAATTCTTCAAGTACCTGATAGTACTTTTTACACGAAAAGATGACTTAGAAAACGACGATATGACCATTGATGAGTATATCAAAAAGGTTCCAGACAAACTGAAAGACATTTTACAGAGATGTGGTCGCAAATATTTAGCATTTGATAACTCTCCAAGAGGTCGGAAAACTGGCGCCGACGCACTTGAACTGGTTGAAAAGGTGCAAGATATCGTGAATGGGACTGGAACATCATACTACTCAAACGAGATGTTTGAAAAAGCAGAACAGGAGTTTCAGCGAAGAGCTGAGGAATTCCGACTTGAGGAAAAAAAGAAGATTGATAAGGAACAAAAGAAGATTCAGAAAGACCTGGAAACCGAACAAAAGAAAATTGAATCTCAGAGAAAAGAAGTTGAGGCAAGACGAATGAAAATTCAAGCAACGGAATTTGAACTTCAGAAAAAGGAAAAAAAAAAGTCTCATGAATTTGAAGAAACACTTCGAAAGCAGGAAGCTGCTAAAAAGGATCTCGAAGCAAAGGAAAGAGAAATTGAAGAAAGGGAAATCAAAAATGACAAGTTAGAGTCAAGGAGGAAACGCGATTTAGAGAAAAGAGAAAAAGAGTTCGAAGAAAAATGTGGGAGCTATCGTGACGATTTTAGAAAGGAATGCGAAAAGGGAGATGAGTCTTTTATGGTCGGACTAATGAACAGTGTAGGATCTGCAGTAGTAGCCGTAGGAAATGCAGCAGAAAAGGTTGCAGATGCAGTAGGAAAAGTTGGAAATGCAATAGGAAACATAGTTGGATTTTTTAAAGAAAAAAAATAATGATAAGGAACAAAAGAAGTTACAGAAAGACATGGAAACCGAACAAAAGAACATTGAAGCGCAGAGAACACTTTCTACAATAAAATCATGAATACGCAGAACAGTTATTTGCCTGTTCCGGATGTAACGTGTCCTATTAGTTGTCCCGGAAATAACGTGTCCAGTAAATTGTTCAGGATGTAACGCTTCCAATTAGTTGTTGCGGATGTAACATGGTCTGTTAGTTGTTCTGGATGTAATGTGTGCTGGTTTTTGTACCGGATGTAACGTGTCCTGTTAGTTGTTTTGATATAACGTGTCCTGACAGTTGTTGCGGATGTAACGTCTGCTGTTAGTTGTTCCGGATGTAACGTGTCCTGATAGATGTTTCGTATGGTACGAGCCCAGATAGTTGTTGCGGATGTAACGTGTGCTGTTAGTTGTTCCAGATGTAATGTATCCTTTTTATTGCTCAGGATGAAACGTGTCCTGAAAATGTCGAATACGAATAGAAGAAATGAAACAAAATCAGGAAGTTAATAACATGCGTGACAATTATCGTAGTGGAACGTCGATATAAGTCTGGTTTGGTGAGATAATTGGATTTGTTGCTAACAACTTAATAGGATGGTATTAGGACATAAGGTAAAGTTTACCTGGGAGAAGCATATTCTTTACAAGAAAGATCTCGATCAGACAAAAAATGAAATGTAACCAGTCTTATTCACGATATAAGGGAACGTTTACTTGGGAGAAGCATAGTAGATACGAAAACAGAAAGATCTCTTTCGGACACTTGATAAATCTAACTAGCCTAAATCATGATTAAGCAGAAAACTATCTGTTTTGCGCCATTTCTGCTTCCTCTTTTCTCAGCATATCAATACTTATATATTTTATAACAACATAACCAAGCGAAAGCGGTAAAAAAACACACCAATTATCCAGTATAAATATATTTTCATATTCTTGTTTATTTATGTGATAATAATCCCCCGTCACTATTCCTTGACTGACGTGTCCTTTCTGTTGTTCCAGCGTTAAGTATCATGTCAGTTATTTCGGATGTAAACTGTCCTATCAGTTGTTCCGTGTGTAAAAATTTCTTATCAGTTGTTCCGTGTGTAAAAAAATTCCTATCAGTTGTTCCGTGTGTAAATTGTCCTGTCAGTCGTTCCGGGTGTAAAGTTTCCTGCCAGTTGTTCCGGGTGTTAAGTGTTCTGACAGTTGTTCCGGTGTTTCATGTCCTGTCAATTGTTCCGGGTGTTACGTGTCCTGTCAGTTGTTCCAGGTGTTACCTGTCCACTCGGTTGTTCCGGTGTAAAGTGTCCTGCCAGTTGTTCTGGGTGTTAAGTGTCCTGTCAGTTGTTCCGGGTGTTACATGTCCTGTCAGTTGTTCCGGCTGTAAAATGTCCTTTCAGTTGTTCTGGGTGTTCCGTGTCCTTTCAGTTGTTCTGGGTGTTCCGTGTCCTGTCAGTTGTTCTGGGTGTTAATTGTCCTGCCAGTTGTTCCGGGTTTAATTGTCTTGTTTGATGTGCTATAGAGTGAATCTGTTGGACGTTTCATTACTAGCTAAGTATGCAGTAGAAGTATGTAATATTCAGAAAAAAAATGTTTAAAGCTGAAGATTTGGACAAGGATGACTTTATCGCATCAACACGTTTTTGTTTTTTGTTATCATTACATTTTTTTGTAAAAAGTAGAGACGTATTTGTCACCCGATACACGCGATAATGGACCGGCTCTCTAGCGATATAACTAGTTTCACAACTTGGGAGTTGTGTGTCGTACGCGTTGTGCTTTGTTTCTAAACAATATTTTTATATTTTAATATGTTTTGTTTTTGTTCTTTGATATATTGCTTATTAAAAAAGTACCCTAAACACCTATTGTTTGTTTATTTTTTATTTTCTATTTTTTGGATTCAATTGTTTATTCAAATTCAAACCGGATGACATGTCTAACTACATCCTCTCTCTCTCTCTCTCTCTCTCTCTCTCTCTCTCTCTCTCTCTCTCTCAAAGCGATACCTGGTGCCGTGCAGAACAAATATGGCACGCAATTCAGTCAGCACGGATCTGGATTTACTTTCGTGATTTTAATTTTTATTTCAAATGGTATGTAAATCAAACAAAATCCTTAAATTGTTTTGTGAAAGATTCCCAGTATTAACTACCAAATATATAAGTGTATATACTGCAAACGTGAAATTTGTCGTTGTGGAAATGCTGGCGTTTTTCCTGCTAGAAACATTTCGGTATGCGAATATTAATTGATATTGTTTGAAGAATCACAACGCGACCATTTCCACACACGATAATGTCCCAATTTACATAATTTTGTTTCTCTGCCCGAGGATTTAAAGCCACACAATATTTTACTTTTACTGTGGCACTATGACGTTTGTTGGTAAATCCTTAATGCGGATGACGACGCCGTCAAACTATTGTGATCTCGATTATATTGTTTTGTAAATGTTTGTACTTGACAGTTCTGTGACTAAAGTGAAGAGATTTTACGGCAGCAACTCATATCCATTTTAAGACACTTTTTTAAAGAACAATATAATTTATTACCTCTAACTGAGCGAGATCGGGTTATCTCAGTCGAGGGTTAAGATTCTGTAACAAAATCCCAACCGAGGCTCAATAGTTTATCCCGAGGGTTTGAATAACCGTATCCTTACCTCATATCAGGGATGGATTATATTTCTTGTTTATTACCTCAGTTACAGGTAATTGACTTTTTTTCTCGCACTGTTACGTTCGAAAACAAATTTCAATTTTGCTAAAAACTACAAGTATCCCGCCTTGGGCCTCAAATGATAATGACCTCTTTACTACTTAAGCTACATTTGAATGCTTCCGCGTAAAAACGTAGTCCGTCCTTACATAGATTACAACGTATTTCACAGTGTAGAATATATTATATCTACAACATCAAATATCTAACAACATCAAAACTATACATATAACGACAAAACAGAACATTTTTATTGCAAAATGTCAATTTCAAGTAGTTAAAGCGCGGATAAATACATCGCAGTGTAAAAATTCTGCGAAATGCCACGTAAAGGAACAAGACAGATTGGACGAGATAGAAAAATCTAGAATGGGGTATGACGTGGGATATCTCTGCCTGATGTGCGAGAACATATCTTACAATTACTATGGTGGAAATATAGACACAAAGTACACATGACAGAAATCGGACAAAAGGGGCCTTCCACCATTTGGAAGACATGGTTTTGATATTAGTCAGGCGGTCGCTTATATATACCACTCATATGACTAGTATACAGAATAACCATACCGTGACGGCTAAGTAACAGATATACACAATAAGTTTAAGGAGTGTGTATGGCTTACCTGCTAACTATATCACATCTGTGTCCAAAGGTCCATGATATTTTTTTAAACAAGATAATTCTCATACTCTACACGCTACATGTGGGTGTTTGTTGGATTTTTTTAATATTCTACACATAATAAACACTCACTGAAATATTATGACTTCGAGCTACTTTAAATGTCCTCATCTGAAGAACAACACGGCCTAGGGGCAATATATTAGTCTGGTTGCTTCGCAGGATGGCGTCTGACAAAGTTAAGGAATAAAAATGACATTTACCACCTTTCATTGTCACAGGGATGAAATATGTAAAAATCTGCGAGCTTTTCTCTTGATGAAGTAAAACACCTATAGAGTCATGTTATAAGGCAAACAGCTTTAATAGATAAAGCCCGGTAAAATGTCTTAACTAAGAATGACGTATGCTGTCTTTTAGGGACCGCAGAACCAAATGATTTTCCATAGACGGTAGTGTTAACGTTTACCACTGTCCTGGTTAATTGGGGTTATCCACACTAGTTCACCAGCCCTCATTTTGAAAAATGTCATCTCACACACACCTGTAAAAAAGAAGTTTAAAAATTCTATTTTAAACAAGATAATACTCTACACGCTATGTGGGTGTTTGTTGGTGTTTTTTTTAATATTTTACACATTATAAAGATTCACTGAAAGATTTTTAACATTTTTAAACGGATATGAACCTAAAAAATTGTCTTAGTAATATATTCAGACCGCTCAATTCATAGCGTTTTTAATCATCAAATCACATGCCAGTTATTATCAACCGAGGTTCTTCGTTTATTAAGAAGAAATGTTTTAAAAAGTTTAATACATATGATATTTAATACCTTTAAAGTGGGTCTAAGTAATTCATTTTAAAAAGAACGTGACGATCCTGCATCCTAACACATTCCTGACCAAATATAATACCCTAGATAGATATCTTGATAATAGAAAAGAAGTATTTGACATGTATTGCCTTAAAAGTGCATGATAGCAATCCATACGAGAATGACATCGGCCAGGTTTCATTATGCTTGGCATTTGGGTTATTAAAGTGTATAGCCCATTTGATCTTTGTTATCCTGAAATTGTGTTAAAAGAAATTTATTCAGCCAAATTTGAAATAACAACAAATATGACAAAAGGCAAAATAAACAATACTGTACGTTTGTTATTAAATAAAAAACACCATTTTGGAAATCTGTCGTCTCCAAAAATGGATACTGTAATGGTTGTGGTGGTGGTGATGGTGGTGGTGGTGGTGGTGGTGATGGTGGTGGTGGTGGTGTTGGTGGTGGTAACGGTGTTGGTGATGGTGGTGGTGATGGTGGTGGTGATGGTGGTGGTAATGGTGGTGATGGTGATGGTGGTGGTGGTGGTGGTGGTGGTGATGGTGGTGGTGGTGATGGTGGTGGTGGTGGTGGTGATGGTGGTGGTGGTGATGGTGGTGGTGGTGGTGGTGATGGTGGTGGTGGTGATGGTGGTGATGGTGATGGTGATGGTGGTGGTGATGGTGATGGTTGTGGTAGTGTTGATGTTGATGGCGATGGTGGTGGTGATGGTGGTAGTGATGGTGAAGGTGGTGGTGGTGATGGTGGTGGTGATAGTAATGGTGGTGGTGGTGATGGTGGTGGTGATGGTGGTGGTGGTGATGGTGGTGGTGATGGTGGTGATGATGGTGATGGTGATGGTGGTGGTGGTGTTGATGTTGATAGCGATGGTGGGGGTGATGGTGGTGGTGATGGTGAAGGTGGTGGTGATCGTAATGGTGATGGTGATGATGGTGGTGATGGTGGTGATGATGGTGATGGTGGTGGTGGTGGTGGTGTTGATGTTGATGGTGGTGGTGATGGTGGTGGTGATGGTGGTGATGATGGTGATGGTGATGGTTGTGGTGGTGTTGATGGTTGTGGTAGTGTTGATGTTGATAGCGATGGTGGTGGTGATGGTGGTGGGGATGGTGAAGGGGGTGGTGATCGTAATGGTGATGGTGATGATGGTGGTGATGGTGGTGATGATGGTGATGGTGGTGGTGGTGGTGGTGTTGATGTTGATGGTGGTGGTGATGGTGGTGGTGATGGTGATGGTTGTGGTGGGGTTGATGTTGATAGCGATGGTGGTGGTGATGGTGGTGGTGATGGTGATGGTGATGGTGATGATGGTGGTGATGTTGGTGATGGTGGTGGTGATGGTGGTGGTGGTGGTGGTGATGGTGATGGTGGTGGTGATGGTGATGGTTGTGGTTGTGTTGATGTTGATGGCGATGGTGGTGGTGATGGGGGTAGTGATGGTGAAGGTGGTGGTGGTGATGGTGGTGGTGATGGTAATGGTGGTGGTGGTGGTGGTGGTGGTGGTGGTGATGGTTGTGGTGGTGTTGATGTTGATAGTGATGGTGGTGGTGATGGTGGTGGTGATGGTGGTGATGATGGTGATGGTGATGGTGATGATGGTGGTGATATTGGTGATGGGGGTGGTGATGGTGGTGGTGATGGTGGTGGTGTTGGTGTTGGTGGTGGTGGTGATGGTGGTGGTGGTGGTGTTGGTGGTGGTAACGGTGTTGGTGGTGGTGGTGGTGATGGTGGTGGTGATGGTGGTGATGATGGTGGTGGTGATGGTGATGGTGGTGGTGATGGTGGTGGTGATGGTGAAGGTGGTGGTGATCGTAATGGTGATGGTGATGATGGTGGTGATGGTGGTGATGATGGTGATGGTGATGGTGATGATGATGGTGATATTGGTGATGGTGGTGGTGATGGTGGTGGTGATGGTGGTGATGATGGTGATGGTGATGGTGATGATGATGGTGATATTGGTGATGGTGGTGGTGATGGTGGTGGTGTTGGTGTTGGTGGTGGTGGTGATGGTGGTGGTGGGGGCGATGGAGGTGATGGTGATGGTGGTGGTGGTGGTGATGGTTGTGGTGGTGGTGATGGTGGTGATGGTGGTGGTGATGGTGATGGTTGTGGTGGTGTTGATGTTGATAGCGATGGTGGTGGTGATGGTGGTGGTGATGGTGAAGGTGGTGGTGATCGTAATGGTGATGGTGATGATGGTGGTGATGGTGGTGATGATGGTGATGGTGGTGATGGTGAAGGTGGTGATGGTGATGTTTGTGATGGTGATGGTGGTGATGGTGATTGTGGTGATGGTGGTGATGGTGGTAATGGTGGTGGAATTATATCTTCCATTTAATTTAAGTATCATGCCCGAGTCAATTAGTTGAATAGCCTTAAATGAACATAAAATTAATTGAATTGTTCTGTAAATTAATTTCATTATTGCTGACTTGAGTTAAATTCAGCATGCCTAAGGCAAAATCCATGTCTAGGACGGTTCCAGTGAAGGTTCATCGCACCAAGCAGAGTTACCAAGAGAATGCTGCTACTTGGTCATCGGAGTTATCGGAGGAACAGATGTCACGGGCGGCTGCTGTAGTATTTGACAGGATGGCCCCAAGATTGGAGGAGTTAATAACTCTCATCTGAAATTCCCCAGCAGTAGGTGTGAACATTGGTCAGCCAATTACAATTGGGGGCGGTTTTGATAATAGTTATCCCTATGCCGTTACCAGTGTACAAGAGGAATTTGGGGCTAATGTGCCTGAAGGAATTCGCCAGAAAAAAGGTTAATGGCGAGTATGTGCATACACCCTGAAGCAGTCAGCTAAGCTTTCGTTAGTGGTGGTTGAATTGCGTATGTCTACAAAGACGCAGTCTGTTGAAATTTCAGACATAAATTATCTGGACAAATGCTATTCTGGTCTTTGCTAGCCTGTATAGGTCAGCCTGGCCTTTGATAGGGCCGGGTTGTTCAAGTACATGCATACTGTGCGTCTAGGCGCTCGTCGATCTTTCGGTTTGGGTTGGAAGCTCTATGATGAGCAATTTAGGTAAAGGAAGTTGCGATGTTTGTTCAGCCATTATGATATACGTTTGCGCCATTGTTGTTGAAAATCAGCACAGTAGAATGTCAACACTTGCAAAGCTTAATAATTAAGCTATGAAAATACAGGTAAAATGGCGGCTTTGATGTGTGAGGGTTATTTCTTTTATGACACGTTAAAACGCGAACTCCTTTTTTATCCATTATCAATATCTTCATATATTTATTTTCATTTAATACTTTTAGCCGGCTTTTTAAAATGAGACACGAACTAACGATTACACAATCGAATTCTCACAGGTAACACACACTGACCAGACTATCGTCACCAGGATCGATATCATTCTGCTTCGACATGTGGTTTTAGCTGTCAAAGCAAACACTCATAGACCCGGCTCCGCGTGATTGCGCAGCCGCAACCCAAGTATCGCGGCGTATCTTATCAATATGATCATGCGTGTTTTTGCGAGATCTGCGTGAGTTGCCAAACTCTGTAATATATAGATGATAAAGAATAATATTGGATGTTTTTATTTTCCTGAACTAGCATTTCTGTGTTTATCTGTCATCAATCGTTTTGATTGGTAAACTAGGCTTATGTTCAGTTAATTTCAATATAGATCTTAAGTATATATATATTTTACTGTATTTCACTTTAATACAGCTAAAACTACGTCAGATCTACATCATATTTATCACCTTAAGACCCTGGACCCATTGTTTGGGTAAATACCTGTATTTTGTGCCTAATTCTATATTTGGAATGTAGACAGTGTCTTTCACGTTTTCGTGACCGTCGTGTTTTAAAGTTTGCCGTATAAATCAACGTGTATGAAGAGAACTTATCTCAGAAACTCACTGAAGGATTTACCAGATTTTCCAGTACTTCGTTGCATGACCCTTAGCAGTAACTACATCCCGTATTCGTCTCGGCAGAGTAGAATTGTAGAATAAAGTGTTTGTTTTTTAGCTTGGATGGAGAGACTTCCATATCAGATGTTCAGCTTCAATAAGTCCCTATCGTGTTTTGATGTTACAGTTGTGTTACCGCACAACGCACCAAAAATACGGTGCGCACACCGTGCATACATCGTTCACACACCGTTCGCACATCGGCCACACATGGTGCGCACAACTGTGCGACTTAACAATCGTTCGCCCCGTTGTGCGCTTTTCACCGCACGACTGTGCGATTTGGTACAATTTGTTGATCAATAATACGGAAGGCTCGTATGCAATAATGTACACTGTATATCTTACTGTAATTTCTCATCACAATAATTAAGATAATGTGCAATTTTACAATGCGTGTTACCACGGACTTAGATAAGATCCGTGGTCTTACACAGAGTTACAGTGACCGTTAGACTGTCAAGAATGGGTTTTGCTCCTAGGTAATAGATGTATGGACCGCCAAATTATAATTGAAGATCTATATGTTCAATTAATTGAAGATACATTGAAGGTACAATTAGTTGAAGATAGGTCCAATTTAATAAAAAGATAGGTTAAATTAGTTGAAGATAGGTTCTGTAAAAGAAGTGTATTGATTAGGTTGCCTTACAAGCGTCAGCGGTGGTCATCGGGCTTACGCCCATACATACAATTAAACACGTCCAAAAGAGCTGCATGTAAGAACGAATTCGAGAAATATGTCTTTAAACTCATGAATAACACCGTGTTCGGTAAGACGATGGATAGCGTGCGATCTAGAGTCGACATCAAGCAGGCACACACGGACAAAACATTCAAAACATACGTGGCAAGACCTTCGTTTCAAAGATTCATCATATGGAGATGGTATAAAATTACTCATGACGGATACGGACAGTCTATTGTACCATATCCAATGCTCAGACGTCTATGACGACATGTATCGGGAAAGACACCTGTTCGATCTGTCCAATTATCCGATGGAGCATCGCTGTCGCGATACAAAGAACAAAAATATACCCGGGTATTTCAAGGACGAAACGGGAAGCCAACCCATTGCAGAGTTTGTTTTAAGGTAAAACAAAAAAATATTTTAAATTAAAAAGTCAAAATAAAATAAAATTAAAGCGACTTCATGGGTACATGTTGATGATAAGAATATATGGTGAGTACATCTGTATATTGATATTTAATTTTTTTTTAAATATTAAGAAGTTTAAGAAAAAATAAAATAAAAATGGAAATATTTTAATGTTTCAAAACCAAAATTTTAAAAGAAAATTTCAATAAGAATCAAAACTAAATGAAAAGGAATCAAACATTTACTTTAAGTTGAAACAAAAAAAATATCAATGTAAAATCTAATAAAACGTGGAAGTATGAGCGACATCATTTAATGACTACATGGTGCTTATATACTATACATAAACATCTAAAGTTTAAGAAAAACTATTGAAAATGGAAATATTTTAAAGTTTCAAAACCAAAGTTTTAAAAGAAAATTTCATTAAGTACCAAAAATAAATGAAAAATTAAAAAGTTTAAATTTAAATATATTCAAAGCTGCAAAAGTTTTAAAGAAAAGCATAATTAAGAGACTTCATTTGTATGTACATATGAATTATATGTAATTACACATGTTGAATAGATATTTTATGTACTGATGTATTTCATTAAGATTTAAATTGAGAATGTTTCAAAAGAAGAAAATATCTAGTATCTATGTTTTAAGAAAGTGTAAAAGAGACCCCATTGTATTTGTAGAATACTTGGTAATTTTATATGATATATACTCTTGTATTTTATTTTATTTTGTATTCAAACAACTTTAGATGGTCTGGAAAAAGTTGTCATTGATGTGTAATTATCCATTTTATATATGTGGACACATTTTAGAAAGAGAGATGGTTGTTTAAATGTATAAGGTTCATCACATGTACTAATTGGCTTTCATGTCTCAACATATCATGTGAATGCAATAAAATCCGACGAGCAAATAATATTGTTTGTTCCGTATTTGAGAAGTCAATCATTCCTGTATACAAAATCTATCGACTCCTTGTACACTCCAAAACCGCTTCTACAATAATACCGTTGTCCTGTTAGATTTCTCATCCGGTTGTGAACTCTATCATATTTTATGCCCACTATACTGTCAATAAAGAAAATAGTTTCATTTCTTAACTCGGGGTAGGTTTTCCTTATTCCTGTTACAATTTCATATAACAGATCCACAGTTATCCACCTCGTGACATCCAAATCCAAATACTGATTAAACATAAACCGGTAGCACAATATTATTAATTTCAAATATGACATCCTTGTTTGATTCTACGACAGATTTGACGATATGTTTTTGATTCTTCTTGTACGTTTTCAAGGGTATCCATGCAAAACTATATTTTGTTCGTAATTTGCCCTCGTTTTATCGATTTTGAGGTGGAATTATGGTTTCGTTATTATTTCGGTATTCTTTGTTGTTTTGATGCATACTATACATCCATACTGACGGTTTATTCTTGAACGCATACAGGTAAATGGAAATCGTACAAAAAATGAAACAAGATAGCATTGTAATCAATGATGAAATAAAGGTTTGACTTGTAATGACGTACACTTATATATATATATATATATATATATATATAAACTTTAGAGCGACATCACGGTAAAACAATATTTGTTTTTTTAATTATTACATATTTATATATATATTCGACTTCATAAAAGTTGCTGATTGTTTCTGTATATTCGATTATTCCGCAATCAGTTAGATATATAGCTTCTTCCTCCCACTTTCATTAAAACCGAAATTTGTTCTCGATCCTTTCATATCGAACTTCCACAATGACTTCGACACTACGATTTTCTTGTTTAATATATGCAAGAATGAATTGCTACCTGCTGGTATCTCTTTTGTAGACATGCTGCTTTGTGTATAGGATCCTACACATATTTATAACATTAAAATAAGCAAACCCTAAGAAATGGTTATTTTAGTTATATGGAAATGATTTACACATTTGATCCTGTTAAAAACTTTGCTGTATACTATCTAAACGTTACTTAATCATTTTTCTGAAGAATTCAGTCGTTATCATCTCCAATTAAATTAGCCATGACCATAGACTTGATTGCTCGCCGCGCAGAGTTCAAACTCAACACTGCATATGAATGCCAAGCTTTAGGTAAAGCCATTCTAGTCATTCTAAAATTCTGTCTTCAAAGAAACGTTTATACTGTTGTTTTGTAAACTTTCAGAAGGCGTTTGATTTTGTCGATAGAGTAAGATGATGGTGCAAGCTGACTAAGCTTGGCATTCGCGGTAAAATGCTATCCGCCATTAAGTGTTCTAATTATTTTGAGAACAATGTTGGATCATTGCAAGGGGAAATATTATCACCTGTATTGTTTTCGCTTTTTGTTAGTGATTATGAAACTTCATTTATTGAAAATGGTGCAACAGATTACGATTTCGGTGAATTAAGCTTATTACTTTTAATGTATGCGGATGATTTAATAATGTTTTCCGAAACCATTGAAGGTTTACAGAGTCGTCTAGGTAATTATTCCACAGAAAGGAAAATGACTAAATACAGAGTAAACAAATATTGTTGTATTTAGATATGGAGGTCGTATACATGATAGGGAATCATGGACCTATAATGGTAAATAAGTGGAAGTTGTTGACGTTTTCTGCTACCTGGGAGTAAAACTTAAGTACAATAATAGATTCCAACAAATACAAAAACAGTTATCTGACCAGGGACGTAAGGCCATGTTTGCACTTTTATCAAATTGTTCTAACTTAAGTCTTAATTGTAAAATGTTATTTCATTTATTTGATACTAATGTTTGCAGTATATTGCATTATGCGTGTGAAATTTGGGGTTCGTCAAAGGGTTCTGATATAGAAAAGGTTCATTTTGTAAGAGGATTTTTTTTTAAAGTTAAGAAGTCGACTTGTAATGCAATGGTGTATTTTGAATCACAGGGACTTGGCACGAATTCCCTGTGTTTTAAATTAGGTCGGTGTCCATTAGAATGCATAAGAAAATATAGAATGATAAAATAAATACTGGTTAAAACTAATGGATTCGAATAACTGTATTTTGCACACTGTGTATTCCTTTTTAAGCAGTAGTAATACGGGTAATTGTTTTAACTGGGTAAATCATGTTAAACATTGTCTTTTTCTCTCTCGACTTCGGAGATGTATGGGCAAATCACTATAGGTATAACAATAAAGGTAATTGCATCTAATAAAGCAAAGACTATTTGATCAAAGTCAACAACATCTGGGGGATTATTGGAGTCCTCATCTAAATGTACTCTATACAGGTACACAGCAAGTTATTTTACTCTACAATACTATTTGACGACGTTTATTCCTATAAAATACCGAATCTGTTTATCTTAACTTCGTCTTTCCGCTCATAACCTAGCTATTGAAACTGGTCGTTATAATAATATAGCGAGAGAACAAAGACTTTGTCCAAATTGTAAGTTAGACATAGAAGATGAATATCGTTTTATTCTGATATGTAGGCGTTACCAACATTTAGGAATGAAATATATAAAACCTTTTTATTGGCGAATTCCTTCTATCGACGTGTCTCGCTCACAGTAGAGGGAGAAAGCATCTGCTTTCTTTCTACTCTCTCCACGAGAATGTGGTGCTCCATTTCCTTATAGGGAGCATTTATTTCTTATCTGTGTGTTACCACACCGAGTTTGAGCTCCTTATCTAGGACGGCATCACGATGCAGCCCTAATTACACAGCAAAATTATTCGCCTAAACCTTTCTACTCTCAATGATTGAGTACTTCTTCCATCCATAGTTGTGTAGAAAGTGAGAACAATGTTTAAATATATGATGTTTTTCATATGATTATGCAATTAAAGATATTCAGAGAATTGTTTGTGTTTTCTATTTACTAAATAAATATTTAAATTTGATAACTGTTTTTTCTTTTATTCTAATATAGCTTTTAAGAATAGGGTCTGTTCATGTCACTCAGTGATATATACTTATATGACTCTTAGCCCTTTAATAGTATTAGGTTCATAGTGATCGATTAAAAGCAAAATATTGCTTACCTTTTCAAACATTGGCTGGTTAATTTATCTGTCCTCCTACATCATATTATTTTGAAATGTTGCTTTTGACTAGATCCTTTAGTTGGTTATAATTCGTGCATACATATGTTAGCGCGCATACAGCACATACAGTTTAAGCTCCTTATGTAGCGCTGTTTTTTTCTTTTGCTGAAAGAAATTCATAATTCTTTCATATCTTTTAGACCACATTGGGGCAGTACTTCTACTGTCCATCGTCGACTAAAAGTGAACTATTTGCCACCAGGACGTAGAGTATATACATTTGTGTAGTCAAGTTCAGGGTAGATTTCGTACCATGGCTTTGTCGTGTTAATAGCTGTTCGTGTCATATTTCATCGCATGGTTTCATCTCAATAATTGTCATGGGATTCGGGTCGTACCACGTAGGTCTATTGCGTACGGTTAATATACAATGGTATCGTCTTGTTACAATTTATCGTCCAGTTTCATCTTGGGAATAATGATGGGAGTCGGGTCGTACTACCGTGTCGTTAAGGTTAGATTACAATACCATGGCTTCGTCTTTTCACTGAATGTCAAATTTTCTCACATAATTTCACCTTAAGAATATTGATGGTCGTACCACTCATCTGTTAAGTTGACCTTATCTTATTACTGAACATTTTTCTTCGTAGCTATTTTAGATTAGAGTATATTTTATTAAATACTTTCATCCAAATGATTGAACCTCTAAATAGGGGGATCTAAAGGGATCTGGGGAACCTACAGGGACCTCACAAAGGGACCTAGGACATATAGGGACCTACAGGGACCTCACAAAGGGACCTAGGGACATATAGGGACCTACAGGGACCGTTTAACACCCCTAAAATACATCTACTGTGGTCTTTGTTTTTAGTTTCAAGTTACTTTATTTCATTGTTTATCAAATATTTTTACTTTTCTCCCTCGAAGTGTCTGTAATGGTATGCTGTGGTATCGTACGTCAGTAGTCTATCAACAATTTTTATGTACCACCTGTGCCAAGTAGTCTTCATATTTGACCAGCAGATACATTGAACGGTTGCAGCACACTTGACTTACTTTTAAGGTTACTGTGGTCTTACATGTTAAACGTTTCAAACAACATTATATAACAAAAACACTTGTATATGCTATAAAGACCAGAAGTGCATTTATTTATATGGACAAAACCTTGAACATTTTGTCCAATAGTCATAGCATATACACAAGTAGTCATAAAACGTAATTTGTATATGTTTTAGGGGTTTAGATCGACTTTCAGTAAAAAGCAATACATTATATAATAAGATATGAATAAATATATTGATAGATAAATCAAACAATAAATATAAGGCATGTTGTACATTGAACTTCTCATTTAAAATCATGTCAACTCATCTATTACATGTTCACTTAGTTTTAAGACACCACGGACAAAATCCATCCCTAATTGGGAGTTGGGGTGAGAAATCGTGCCGGGTGAGAAAACGTGTCACCTATGCCCATACGTTTTGCACGATTTTTCACCGGGGTGAGAAATCGTGTTAGGGTGAGAAATCGTGTTGCGACCGCAGCACTTTTAGCACGATGTCTCACCCGGATGAGAAATCGTGTCGGGGTGAGAAATCGTGTCGGGTGAGAAATCGTGCCGTAACACTGGGGTCTGGTTCCCAGTTCCGTTTAAGAGAAAACGTATCTGGAGTTTTGATCTCAGTTCGGTATAAGACCAATTCCTTTATAGAACCCATGGAAGTTTTAATTTTGTCGTCTGTAAAATTGTGGGTTCGATTTCTGTACTGGATTTAGATAAAACGATGCACCTTGTAGACAGGGAAAGAATAACTAAAAACATAAACGTTTACTATACGGAACGCTCCTTTGACCTTTCGTTTTGCAACGTAGACAGGGAAAAAATTACAAGAAAACCTTATATACGTTTACTACACGGAACTGGGGTCTGGTTCCCAGTTCTATTTAAGAGACAACGTAGCTGGAGTTTGGATATCAGTTCCGTATAAGACCAATTCCTTTATACAGACTATGGTAGTTTTAATTTTTATCTGGAAGGTAGTGGGTTCGATTCCTGTACTGGAATCACATATAACGATGCGCCTTGTAGACAGGGAAAGAATAACAAAACACGGATACGTTTACTATACGGAACTGGGGCCTGGTTCCCAGTTCCGTTTAAGGAAAAATGTAACTGAAGTTTGAATCTCAGTTACGTATAAGACTAATTTCTTTGTAGAGGCTATGGCAGTCTTAATTTTCGTCTGCAAGGTTGTGGGTGCGATTCCTATACTGGATTCAGATATAAATACGCTCCTGTGACCATTCGTTTTGCAAAGTAGACAGGGAAAATATTACAAAAAAACCCCATATACGTTTACTATACGGAACTGGAGTCTGGTTACCAGTTCCGTTTAAGGAAAAACGTACCTGGAGTCTGACACTCAGTTCCGTATAAGACCAATTAATTGTAGGTCTTATTTTTCTTGTGAAAGGTTGTCGGTTCGATTCCTGTACTGGATTCAGATTTGAGTTCCCAGTCGATTATAAGAGGCTGGCTATGATTTTTTTCTTTCTGAAACAGACCTAGTATTGTGGTCGAAGTTCCATTGATAGTGTTATTTCAATTTTAAACGGAACTAGGGTCTGGTTCCCAGTTCCGATTATGTTAAACGAACTAGGGTCTGGTTCCTAGTTCCATTTATCTTAAACGGAAATAGGAACTAGGAAATAACTTCAGGCTCCCGTTTTATTGTGATTACCTGAAAAAGATAGAAGAATGTTGCATTCAAATTTAAATCAAACTGGTGCCTAGTTATAAGAATACCTCAGACTAGTTACATAGTTATATATACACATCTAGTTATTTATGATGCCAGTATCAATAATTTATTGAAAACAATTTGGGAAAATATGAATATTTGCTGATTTTTTTGAAATTGTAAATAAGCCATAATAGACTTTATTTGTCATTTGGTAAATTATGGATAGGAGGGGGACCAGGTTGGGGGTTGGGTTATTATGTAAATAATGTATTACCTTGTGGAATATTTTGGTTACAGGAAAGATATTAAACATATCAAAAAGTGTAATATCAGATTCTGAATATGAATTAGAAACAGATTTCATGAGAGAAAATTTACAGAAAAATAAAGTTATTAATATTTACTAAGTTAACTTACTATGTGTTTTAGTCATTTTATAACAGGAGAGAAACAAAAATAATAAAACACATTTAAAAAACTTACATTGATTTTAATCAAATCACATTTTTGAAACATAATACAGAATAAGAAGTATTAATCAAAACATGTATGTAACGTGGTGCTATCAAAAGAGGAAGCCAGCTTTGTCAAGAAAAGCAGCAAAGTTTCTCCGAAATAACTCCGAAACACGTGGGTTTTGTCCGGGTACTCCGGTTTCCTCCCACAGTAAGACCTCCGCGCGCTAGCATTCGGGCAAACAAGAGTGATTAGTATAAGTTTTAAAACCTTGTTTCTTGATTGTTGTAAAATAAATAAAGCTAATAGAAATATCTAGTATAATGGACGTGATCCAGCATGCGTTAATCCACATGAGTTATGCTCCCATCTGTGTCAGTTGTCATGAAAAGCTTAACCCCACAATGCTACTATTTATTGGCTCTTTGTTGATGGGCCGTTAATAATGGAATGGTAATAACTAACCCCACAATTAAAATGTCAGATACATGGTACAACAAATAAACGAATACGTGTATTTTACATGAAGCTAACAACACTTAAAAACAAGGACGTGTGACCGAGAAACAACTATTATATATTGTCAGACTCATCGACAATAGCGGCAATCTTCACACAGAGTTTAGAAATCCGATACTAGGAATTGAAATTTTCTTACGGACTCCCTAAATAGTTCAGCATCGTTAGTTAACATATACATGTTTAAGCACTTTTACGAACATTGCAAAACAAACTAATCTGGAGTACGAATTCTAGGAAAGGCTTATTTATTCTCGGAATTGTTGTTCACCTACCCACTCCTTGAATAGTTCTGCATTGTTAAGGAAACTATAAATGCCCAAGCACTTCATGAATTTTACGGACATTGCAAGAGTCTTCAAACCACAGCACAAGTCGCATAAACGTAAGTGAATGCTTTTTACCTTGTTATATAAGCATTGTTTCTGTAACTTTAGTAATTTCTTTTTATCTCATTCATTACAGTTTATATACTGCACATTCAACTTTTCAATGTTCCTTTTCAGATACTTTTTTTTTTTTAAACGGATTATGAAATATTGTGACTAATCTTTAACAATATACATATATAACTTGGGAGGCACGGTAGTCTAGTGGTAGGACGCCGGATTCGTGACCGAAGGGTTGCGGGTTCACGGCACGGCACGGCACGGCACTGTGTTGTATCCTTGAGCAAGATACTTTACTCCGCTTGTTCCAGTCTACTCAGCTGTAAATGAGTACGTGGTTGGGCAATGCTAGAATTGCTGAATGCTAGCTGTGAGCACCGAAATGGCAGCACCGAATGTATGCTCCCCAGGGAATTAAAAGGTATTGCTGGTTGCAAAGGCCCTATAACCACGGATAATAATTTGTGAACCGCTTTGATACGACCTACGAACTAGGTTGTGATAAAACGGTATCGAATTATCATATTGTTATTATTAACTAAAGATACGAATGTTTGTCTTTGGAGTATGTGCATTGTAGTATGAATTTTATATATCAAATTAATAACACATTTACAGGACCTATGTATTTGATTTTTTTTCACATTAAATTGTCCAGAGTTTTGTTTCAATCATGGTGTCTTCTTACATAAGGCTTTCTGCATAAATATCCATGACCTAAAACATTCCTGTAAAAAAAGACAAAGAAATTTAACGATTTGTAACAAAAACCTGGTATGCTGGTATTTTGTTTCTATTCATTTTCCACCCTTGTCATGATGACCTATGCCCTAATAAATTATTCTCTATGATTTGATCTATCCAGGTTTGGCCTATTGCATTTTACTTTCCGTCCTTACTTCCTGTAATAAATAAAAACAAATTATGCATATTTTAAACATTTACTCTGATTTGTTCAAATGTGGATTTAATTTGACAAAAAGCATTTGATACACTACAAATACATTAAGAAACAAAGTGATTTGTTCACTAATTTTAAAATATTTTAATGAAATCAGTTACTTTGATGTTTTGAGTTGAAATGCAACCGGATAAGATATATTCTTAACAAAATTTCACTCCCTAAACAGAGATTACATGCAGGGAGGAAAAGAGTATAATGCACTGAATGTTTAATTAAACTACAACACATGAAAACAAATTTACATGAAGGGAAATTACCTGTAATGTATTAATGTATTTCCTACCACCTCTTTTCCTAAATCTAGAAAACTGAGCATGGCTCTTGCTAATCAGAGGAACACAGCTGATGTCCTACGTGAAACAAAGTTTGGTCAGGGGTTTGCTGAGAGTATGATAAGAAAGTAAACAATCTGACAATCTGCACAAAAGCATGCGCACTATATAATATGATACTATATTTTTACCTCATTGTAGAAACTCGTCTACTCGTGTCTGAATGCTTCGGTTCGGTATGGGTCCTTGGGGTCATTGACTATGACTCGAGACATTTATTTTCAGTTGCAGTTTTCAAACGTTCTTTCGTATCACTTGAATCTGTTTACACTGACATTTATCAATTATTTCGGAACTAAATCTCTGTCAACAGTCAGGACGGAATTGCTGTAATGCTTCGAATGAAATTTTCAACGTCAAGATCTTCAGTACAGTACTGTAGAGAAGTGTTGCCGTCAGTGCGATGGGCTTAATTCTTCCATCGCACGAAATTACCTATTCCGTTTAGGTGATGATATACTCTGAGTATCGTTTGTTCTAATCAACATGTAGATAAGTGAGCAATAACAACAGAAAGCACACATTCTTTCACTTTCAGACTTCATCCTCAGCAGATGTCATATCGCTGCGATGGTAAACTTCCGGTTTAAACGACTTTCGTTCTTATTTACGGGAGTTCAATATCATATTAAATACGGTTATTTAAATATAAAAGATGGTCGCACTGGATACTTTTTTGACGTTCTTAATTGTTGTAAATAATTGTCGATGACACTTTTTAAATCCAAGCATGGAGTCGTTAGGTTACCGTTAATCATTCTGAAAGTTAGCCAACATGCGCAGCTTCCTGAAATAAGTCACTTAGCGAATATTTCATATCCTTTTAAAGTTATATATTTTGTAACAAGTATATGAAGCAATAGTGTTTAGAATAGAACACATTATTTAATAACCAACTTTCAAGGTCAAAAGATCAAAGGTGAAGGTCATTGAGGTTGAATTTCATATTTTTTAATGGTAAATATTTGTTAATAAGTATATGAAGCAATAATGTTTAGAATCGAAAAAAAAAAGTTACTGTCCAACTTTAAAGGTCAAAGATGAAGGTCACTGATATCATATTTCCTTTGAAAGGTAGATATTTTGCAATATGTATATGAAGCAAGAGTGTTGAGAATGGAACAAATAATTTAAAGACTAACTTCAATGTCAAAAGGTCAAAGGTGGAGGTCATTGAGGTCATATTTCATATACCTGAAGATTTGAATTTCAAAGAAATTTGTCCGGGTTTAGGTGTAAAGTAATAGTCACCTCGGCCGTCTAGCTATGAGGCAATTGACATGTTGTTTTTCACGCTGTGTTTACGCAAACAACTACAAGATAGATTTTTCCCTTCAATGTATTCCATTTTTTTGTATTAATTCACCTGACCTCACGTTTTTAAGATAACATAGACAGATTTCTGTGTCTGCACCGTCGTTATTTTATTGTTGCCTATATACATATTTATACGTATCTATATTCTTCGCAGAAAAACATGGCAGAAATGGCTGTGACGGAAACCATGACAGGATTGGCTGTGACGGAAAACATGACAGGATTGACTGGTATGTGTGTGTGTGTGTGTGTGTGTGTGTGAGAGAGAGAGAGAGAGCGAGAGAGAGAGCGAGAGCTTTAATATAAAAAATTAGAAAAATATGATAAAAACTAATATTTCAATAATCTAGCAGTGAAAAACATGGAACCAGGCACTTAAGCTGGTAACGTAAATAGCTCTACATGCTTTAACTCGTCCACACTGTACTCACTATCAATACACTTATTTTTGATACTGTTTTATTGTAGATGTAGATATTTCATACGGAGCTGAGAAAGAGTACAGGATGGCTTTGATAGGTCGCACAGGGACTGGAAAAAGTGCTACTGGAAACAACATACTGGGTAGAAAAGATTTCGTATCTAAATTATCTGGGTCTTCAGTAACAAGTAGATGTGGATTCAACACAACGGAGCGCTTTGGCAAGAAGTTGGTAGTAGTGGATACACCGGGATTGTTTGACACGGCATTATCGAACGAAGATATCACAAAAGAAATCGTTAAATGCATAGCAATGCTCGCTCCCGGACCTCACGCCTTTATTCTTGTTGTTCAAGTAGGGCGCATCACACCAGAAGAGCAGAACACAATCACCCACTTCAGTAATGTCTTTGGTGAAGAATTCTTCAAGTACCTGATAGTACTTTTTACACGAAAAGATGACTTAGAAAACGACGATATGACCATTCATGAGTATATCAAAAAGGTTCCAGACAAACTGAAAGACATTTTACAGAGATGTGGTCAAAAATATTTAGCATTTGATAACTCTCCAAGAGGTCAGAAAACTGGCGCCGACGCACTTGAACTGGTTGAAAAGGTGCAAGATATGAATGGGACTGGGAAATCATACTACTCAAACGAGATGTTTGAGAAAGCAGAACAGGAGTTTCAGCGAAGAGCTGAGGAATTCCGACTTGAGGAAAAAAAGAAGATTGATAAGGCACAAAAGAAGATACAGGAAGACCTGGAAACCGAACAAAAGAAAATTGAATCTCAGAGAAAAGAAGTTGAGGCAAGTCGAAAGGAAATTCAAGCAAAGGAATTGGAACTTCAGACAAAGGAAAAAGAAAAGTCTCAGGAATTTGAAGAAACACTTCGAAAGCAGAAAGCTGCTAAAAAGGAACTCGAAGCAAAGGAAAGAGAAATTGAAGAAAAAGAAAACAGACAAGCCGAGTTAGAGTCAATGGGGAAACGCGAATTAGAGAAAAGAATGGAAGAGCTCCAAGAAAAATGTGTAAGCTATCGTGATGATTATAGGAAGGAATGCGAAAATGGAAATAAGACCATTATGGGAAGGTTAATGATTGGAGCAGCACAATCCATTGGAGGTTTAGTAGGAACAATTGGAGGTGCAGTAAAGGGATTGTTAAAGTGGACTTAAACTTTCTACAATAAAATCATGAATACGCAGAACACATATTTGCTTGTTCGGATGTAACGTGTGCTGTTAATTGTTCCAGATGTAATGTAATCTTTTTATTGTTCAGGATAAAACGTGTCCTGAAAATGCCGAATACGCGTTAGAGAAGAAACGCGCAATTGAAGAAATTAAACAAAACAGAGAGAGGAAGTTAATAACATGCGTGACAATTTTCGTAATGGAGATAAGTCTGTTTTGGTAAGATAATTGGATTTGTTTTAGATATTAACAACTTAATATGATGGAAGTAGGATATAAGGGAAAGTTTACTTTGGAGAAGCATAGTATATACGAAAACAGAAAGATCTCTTTCGGACACTTGATAAATCTAACTAGCCTAAATCATGATTAAGCAGAAAACTATCTGTTTTGCGACATTTCTGCTTCCTCTTTTCTCAGCATATCAATATTTATATATTTTATAACAACATAACCAAGCGCAAGCGGTAAAAGAACCCACCAATTATCCAGTATAAATATATTTTCATATTCTTGTTTATTTATGTGATAATAATCCCCCGTCACTATTCCTTGAGTGACGTGTCCTATCAGTTGTTCCGGTTGTAAAGTGTCCTAACAGTTGTTCCGGGTGTAAAGTGTCCTATCAGTTGTTCCGGGTGTAAACTGTCCTGTCAGTTGTTCCGGGTGTAAAGTGTCCTATCAGTTGTTCTGGGTGTAAAGTGTCATATCAGTTGTTCCGTGTGTAAAGTGTCCTATCAGTTGTTCCGGGTGTAAAGTGTCCTATTAGTTGTTACGGGTGTAAACTGTCCTATCAGTTGTTCCGGGTGTAACCTGTCCTATCAGTTGTTCCGGGTGTAAAGTGTCCTATCAGTTGTTCCGTGTGTAAAAAAATCCTATCAGTTGTTCCGGGTGTAAAGTGTCCTGTCGGTTGTTCCGGGTGTAAATTGTCATGTCAGTTGTTCCGGGTGTAAAGTGTCCTGTCGGTTGTTCCGGGTGTAAATTGTCCTGTCAGTTGTTCCGGATGTAAAGTGTCCTGCCAGTTGTTCCGGGTGTTAAGTGTTCTGATAGTTGTTCCGGTGTAAAGTGTTCTGTCAATTGTTCAGGGTGTTTCATGTCCTGTCAGTTGTTCCGGGTGTTAAGTGTCCACTCGGTTGTTCCGGTGTAAAGTGTCCTGTCAATTGTTCCGGTTTTTACACGTCCTGTCAGTTGTTCCGTGTGTTAAGTGTCCTGTCAATTGTTTCGGGTGTTAAGTGTCCTGTCAGTTGTTCCGGATGTTACGTGTCCTGTCGTTTGTTCCGGGTGTTAAGTGTCCTGTCAGTTGTTCCGTGTGTTAAGTGTCCTGAAAGATGTTCCAGATGGTACGAGCCCAGTTAGTTGTTCCGGTGTAAAATGTCCTGTCAGTTGTTCCGGGTGTTAAGTGTCTTGTCAGTTGTTCCTGGTGTTAAGTGTCATGGCAGTTGTTCCGGGTGTTACGTGTCCTGAAAGATGTTCCATGTGGTACGAGCCCAGTTAGCTGTTCCGCTGTAAAATGTCCTGTCAGTTGTTCCGGGTGTAAAGTGTCATATCAGTTGTTCCGTGTGTACAGTGTCCTATCAGTTGTTCCGGGTGTAAAGTGTCCTGGCAGTTGTTCCGGGTGTTACGTGTCCTGAAAGATGTTCCAGGTGGTACGAGCCCAGTTAGTTGTTCCGCTGTAAAATGTCCTGTCAGTTGTTCCGGGAGTTAAGTGTCCTTTCAGTTGTTCCGGGTTTTTTATGTCCTGTCAGTTGTTCCGGTGTTACGTTTCCACTCAGTTGTTCCGGTGTTAAGTGTCCTGTCAGTTGTTCCGGGAGTTAAATGTCCTTTCAGTTGTTCCGGGTGTTTTATGTCCTGTCAGTTGTTCCGGTGTTACGTTTCCACTCAGTTGTTCCGGTGTTAAGTGTCTTGTCAGTTGTTCCGGGAGTTAAGCGTCCTTTCAGTTGTTCCGGGTGTTTCATGTCCTGTCAGTTGTTTCGGGGGTTACGTTTCCACTCAGTTGTTCCGGTGATAAGTGTCCTGTCAGTTGTTCCGGGGGGTAAGTGTCCTGTCAGTTGTTCCGGGGGTTAAGTGTCCTTTCAGTTGTTCCGGGTTTTTTATGTCCTGTCAGTTGTTCCGGGTGTAAAGTGTCCTGTCGGTTGTTCCGGGTGTTAAGTGTCCTGTAAGTTGTTCCGGGTGTTAATTGTCCTGTCAGTTGTTCCTGGTGTTACGTGTCCTGTCAGTTGTTCCGGTTGTTACGTTTCCACTCAGTTGTTCCGGTGATAAGTGTCATGTCAGTTGTTCCGGGTGTTACGTGTCCTGAAAGATGTTCCAGGTGGTACGAGCCCAGTTAGTTGTTCCGCTGTAAAATGTCCTGTCAGTTGTTCCGGGTGTTAGGTTTCCACTCAGTTGTTCCGGTGTTGTGTGTCCTGTCAGTTGTTCCGGGAGTTAAATGTCCTTTCAGTTGTTCCGGGGGTTTCATGTCCTGTCAGTTGTTCCGGGCGTTACGTTTCCACTCAGTTGTTCCGGGTGTTAAGTGTCCTGTAAGTTGTTCCGGGTGTTAATTGTCCTGTCAGTTGTTCCTGGTGTTACGTGTCCTGCCATTGGTTCCGGTTGTGACGTTTCCACTCAGTTGTTCCGGTGATAAGTGTCATGTCAGTTGTTCCGGGTGTTACGTGTCCGGAAAGATGTTCCAGGTGGTACGAGCCCAGTTAGTTGTTCCGCTGTAAAATGTCCTGTCAGTTGTTCCGGGAGTTAAATGTCCTTTCAGTTGTTCCGGGCGTTTCATGTCCTGTCAGTTGTTCCGGGAGTTAAATGTCCTTTCAGTTGTTCCGGGCGTTTCATGTCCTGTCAGTTGTTCCGGGTGTTACGTTTCCACTCAGTTGTTCCGGTGATAAGTGTCATGTCAGTTGTTCCGGGTGTTACGTGTCCTGTCAGTTGTTCCGGGTGTTACGTGTCCTATCAGTTGTTCCGGGTGTTAAGTGTCCTGTCAGTTGTTCCGGGTGTTAAGTGTCCTGTAAGTTGTTCCGGGTGTTAATTGTCCTGTCAGTTGTTCCTGGTGTTACGTGTCCTGTCAGTTGTTCCGGTTGTTACGTTTCCACTCAGTTGTTCCGGTGATAAGTGTCCTGTCAGTTGTTCCGGGTGTTACATGTCCTGTCAGTTGTTCCGGGTGTTACGTGTCCTGTCAGTTGTTTCGGGTGTTACGTGTCCTGTCAGTTGTTCCGGGTGTTACGTGTCCTGTCAGTTGTTCCGGGTGTTACGTGTCCTGTCGGTTGTTCCGGGTGTTAAGTGTCCTGTCAGTTGTTCCCGATCTTGAGTGCCATGCCAGTTGTTCCGGGTTTAATTGTCCTGTTTGTTGTGCAATAGAGTGGATCTGTTGGACGTTTCATTACTAGCTAAGTATGCAGTAGAAGTATGTAATATTCAGATTTTTTTTATTGTTTGGACGAGGATGACTTTATCGCATCAACACGTTTTTGTTTTACAATTTCTTATCTATTTGTGTGTGTTTTTTGTTATCATTACATTTTTTTTGTTTTTGTAAGAAGTAGAGACATATTTGTCACCCGATACACGCGATCATGGACCGGCTCTCTAGCGATATAACTAGTTTCACAAATTGGGAGATGTGTGTCGTACGCGTTGTGCTTTGTTTCTAAACAATATTTTTATTTTTAATTTGTTCTTCGTTTTTTCTTTATTATATTGCTTATTAAAAAAAGTATTTAAACACCTATTGATTGTTTATTTTTTATTTTCTATTTTTTGGATTCAATTGTTTATTCAAATTCAAACGGATGACATGTCTAATTACATCCCTCTCTCTCTCTCTCTCTCTCTCTCTCTCTCTCTCTCTCTCTCTCTCTCTCTCTCTCTTTAGCATACTGCATACTAAAATCTTGTATTTTAAAAATGAAGCGTTGCAGAGTGTACAAAGCGATACCTGGTGCCGTGCAGAAAAAAATTTGGCACGCAATCCAGTCAGCACGGATCTAGATTTACTTTCGTGATTTTAATTTTAATTTCAAATGGTATGTAAATCAAACAAAATCCTTAAATTGTTTTGTGAATGATTCCCAGTATTAACTACCAAATATATCTGTTTATCTACTGCAAACGTGAAATTTTTCGGTGTGGAAATGCTGGCGTTTTTCCTGCTAGAAACATTTCGGTATGCGAATATTAATTGATATTGTTTGAAGAATCACAACGCGACCATTTCCACACACGATAATGTCCCAATTTACATAATTTTGTTTCTCTGCCCGAGGATTTGGGGCCACACAATATTTTACTTCTACTGTGGCACTATGACGTTTGTTGGTAAATCCTCAATGCGGATGACGCCGATTATATTGTTTTGTAAATGTTTGTACTTGACAGTACCGTGACTAAAGTGAAGAGATTTTACGGCAGCAACTCATATCCATTTTAAGACACTTTTTTAAAGAATAATAGAAATTAGTACCTGTAACTGAGCGAGATCGGGTTATCTCAGTCGAGGGTTAAGATTCTGTAACAAAATCCCAACCGAGGCTCAATAGTTTATCCCGAGGGTTTGAATAACCGTATCCTTACCTCATATCAGGGATGGATTATATTTCTTGTTTATTACCTCAGTTGCAGGTAATTGATTTTTTTTCTCGCACTGTTTAGTTCGAAAACAAATTTCAATTTTGCTAAAAACTACAAGTATCCCGCCTTGGGCCTCAAATGATAATGACCTCTTCACTACTTAAGCTACACTTGAATGCTTCCGCGTAAAAACGTAGTCCGTCCTTACATAGATTACAACGTAGTTCACAGTGTAGATTATATTATATCTACAACATCAAATATCTAACAACATCAAAACTATACATATAACGACAAAAACAGAACCTTTTTAATGCAAAATGTCAATTTCAAGTAGTTAACGCGCGGATAAATACACCGCAGTGTAAAAATTCTGCGAAATGCCACGTAAAGGTACAAGACAGATTGGGCGAGATAGAAACATCTAGGATGGGGTACGACGTGGGATATCTCTGTCTGAAGTGCGAGAACATATATTACAATTACTATAGTGGAAATATAAACACAAAGTTCACATGACAGAAATCGGACAAAAGGGGCCCTGCGCCATTTGGAAGACTTGGTTTTGATATTAGTCAGGCGGTCGCTTATATATACCACTCATATGACTAGTATACATAATAACCGTGACGGCTAAGTAACAGATATACACAATAAGTTTAAGGAGTGTGTATCGCTTACATGCTAAGTATATCACATCTGTGACCAAAGGTCCATAATATTTTTTTAAACAAGATAATTGTCATACTCTACACGCTACATGTGGGTGTTTGTTGGAATTTTTTAATATTCTACATATAATAAACACTCACTGAAAGATAATGACTTCGAGTTACTTTAAATGTCCTCATCTGAAGAACAACACGGCCTAGGGGCAAGATATTAGTCTGGTTGCTTCGCAGGATGGCGTCTGACAAAGTTAAGGAATAAAAATGACATTTACCACCTTTCATTGTCCGTGGATATTATTCAGTTAATAATTACATGTTAAATAAGTGTTATGTATTTATTAACTGATTCATGTTATACAACCTTTTTTGATGTCAGCAAATAATTTGGTTGACGTCACATACTTCCAGATTGTAAGCAGAATTATCAAAGATACCGTATTTAATTCATTTGTATATGAAGAACTTTCATGTAGATTATGGAATACTATTTCCTTATATTTACTGCTGATAGATGTTGAAATTTTGAAAGAAAACAAAGAACTGAAAGGTATAGTGTTATGATATTTGACTCACAATTTTGCAGCTTCGTGGGAAGGAGCCTGACAATGTTTCAGAGTAAATATGACCTTCACCTACTCTGAAGTTAACAGGAATTGAAAATGTCAAAAAGCTTAAACGACTCCTTCTGAAGAAGAAAATAGCCTAGTGTCACTGTATTTGACTATTAATTGGAGCCTGAGAAAAGTTCTAATAATCTTAGAAGCGTCATGGGTAATAGTGCGACAAATTCCTTACAAAATGACTTCGAGTAACTTTAAATGTCTTCATCACAACACGGCCTAGGGGCATGATATTAGACTTGTTGCTTCGCAGGATGGCGTCTGCCAAAGTTAAGGAATAAACATGACATTTACCACCTTTCATTGTCACAGGGATGAAATATGTAAAAATCTGAGAACTTGTTTCTTGATGAAGTAAAATCTATAGAGTCATGTTATAAGGCAAAGAGCTTTAATAGATAAAGCCCGGTACAATGTCTTAACTAAGAATGACTTATGCTGTCTTTTAGGGACCGCAGAACCAAATGATTTTCCATAGACGGTAGTGTTAACGTTTACCACTGTCCTGGTTAATTGGGGTTATCCACACTAGTTCACCTGCCCTCATTTTGAAAAATGTCATCTCACACACCTGTAAAAAAGAAGTTTAAAAATTCTATTTTAAATAGGATAATAATCTATGTGGGTGTTTGTTGGATTATTTTTAATATTTTACACATTATAAAGATTCACTGAAAGATTTTTAACATTTTTAAACGGATATGAACCTAAAATTTTGTTTTAGTAATATATTCAGACCGCTCAATTCATAGCGTTTTCAATCATCAAATCACATGCCAATTATAATCAACCGAGGTTCTTCGGTTATTTAGAAGAAATGTTTTAAAAAGTTTAATACATGTGATATTTAATATCTTTAAAGTAGGTCAAAGTAATTCATTTTAAAAAGAACGTGACGGTCCTGCATCGTAACACATTCCTGGCCAAATATAATACCCTAGATAGATATCTTGATTATACAAAAGAAGTATTTGACCTGTATTGCCTTTAAAGTACATGTAGAACAAGATCACTTACTTTAAAAGACATAATAGCCCATTTGATCTTTGTTATCCTGAAAGTGTGTTAAAGAAATTTATTCAGCCAAATTTCAAATATGACAAAAGGCAAAATAAACGCTACTGTACATTTATTATTAAATAAAAATCCGCCACCATTTTGGAAATCTGTCGTCTCCAAAAATGGATGACAATGACGAATACGACATTTCTGAGCTCGGAAGTTGGAATTAATGGATATTAATGACAATGGCGATACAGATATGGACTCGATCTGTAAGGGATAGAATTGAGGACAGATTCCCGAGGCATTAAGGAAGAAATATTAGCACAGGACGGCTCTTGACTGCCCCTTCTTGAAACGCTTGTGTCTCCGGGGTTCCCCTTAGGTCGAATGCCCCCTCCTGCAATGCCGTGTCTCCGGATCTCCCTTAGGCTGAAGAGGTTGGTTGGTCGGCGATTTTTTTTTTCGATGGGCTATCAACAGGCACGATGCTTTATCCACAGAAACATCGATATTGTAAGAGACAACACATTTTAATATGTAAATGGAATGCTTGATGAACCGAAAAATCACAAACTTGTTATAGAAATAACACATATGTATACATATTGCTACTTACCTGGCCGGTGCATTCTTCCATTGACTATTTTTTTTATTGTTTCTCAAAATAAGGTTGGGCTGTTCAAGGAATTGAGCTTTCGTTAGTTATCGGTAAGCGCAGGAAATATGGATTTAGTGGTTAAAAGATATCGCACAATCAGATGAAAATGGAATTGATAGATATAAGCATTTAACTATCGCGCTTCTTGTTGAATTTGCCTTTGTCCAGTTGGCATTAAATCGATTTAATTGCGCTGCATTACATTACATTGAGGATATTTTTTTATTAAACTTGGTAAGGAAGTCGTTCCTTTTCTGTTGACATGTTTAAATAAGTATCAACAAGCCGACAAAAATCAAGTAAACAAGTCTGCCTATAATTCGACAAATGTATATTTAATAGCAAATCGAGACCATTATACGCCACCATGTACATTAGCCTAAAGATAGTCTTTGATAACAATTAAAAAAATATATAATCAAATAAAATCACTTTTAATTATTAAGAATAATAAATTGTGAGTTTGAAAATAGGTCAGGTCAGGAAATAGCCGTCTATCCAACTAGAATAAGTCTGATTTATTAACGTGTTAAAGCTCTAAAATTTAAAGACAGTTATCAACCCTATATAAGGTGACCTTTATATTGATCAGCAGAAAACATAGAATGTATCGCTTATAAAAACATATATACCTTAGTATTCACGTTGACCTTAGAGGCGAATGATTTTTACGTACAGGAGTTGTTTTACGACTTCAAAGACAGATAACTAAACTCTATAATTTGACCCAGTAGAAAAATACTTTGTACTCAGATCTAGTTGATGACATCTATGCACTGATGGTAATGGTCTACCCGTCAGCCTGTGGATTCGTTATAATAACAACAGTCTAGATTGTCACCATTAGTAAGGATGTAAACACTGCCGCTATAGCAAAAGTTCTGTATTAAGAATAGGACATTTTATGATGCAATTGAAGTGATAAAGTAAAGAGAAAATGCGTTATGTTTCTCAAAGTAGTACATGTAACACAAGTAGGCGACCTCATCGTGACTATGATTCAACCAATGGTGCATCAAAATTTCATTCACTATACTCAGTTGTGACAGCGGATCTTGACTACGGAAACTGGTACGGGTCACCGATATTTGTTTATGTCGTAATAACGTCAAACCTATGTCCTAATAATGACGTACTATCTTATGATAACTATTTAATAACAACTTGCTATCTCGAAATTATGACTTTTTTGTCATAATTACGACCTTGGATCTTGGAATAATTACTAAGCTATCCTGTCAAAATGACAAAGTTATACTAAGTCGTTATTACGAGATAGAGCCATGTCTTTATTAAGAGATATTGGTCGTTATTACGACTAAGCGATGTCATAATTACGAGAAAGGTGTGTCGTTATTAAAGGTTTGAAATGCATCTTAACATTTTTGTGGGTATGCAACACAGCTCCGTTCAAACATATTCCATGAGGCGCGTTATATTTACGTTCTATTACGTCCACTTTTAATATGAAAAGGCAAAGCCGTAAAAGAGCGTAGCTTTTGTTGATCTCTACTATTTACTGAATCAGAATACTGCTTTCAGAATGAGATAAGATAAACTTTATTTAAAGTCGGCAAGTCAAGGAATAACAATAAAACAGAAGCTCTAATGAGATTACGACCCACATAACAATAGGGGACACCGGGGCAATTTCGGCCCATTTTTATTATAGTCCGTTCCTGGAAGTATGGCAGCACGTCCGTTTTTGAACATTATTTTACTTTTCCTATCGGAAGATCAAATGGCCGAACGAACCCCACCGTGGGGTAAGTTCGGACAGGTATATTCGGATAAGTTCGGCCCCCATTGGAATCAGCTTAATTATGACGTCATAAAGCATGCAGCGTCAGATTTTACCGCCAAGGTTTTACGACTTTTTATGTGCTACATGTACATAGGTCGAACTTGCCACGGTATCATTGCTGAACCTGTGTAGTAATTTTACAGTAGTTTTTTCCTCGCCATATTTTCGTGTGAATGCCCAGCCAACTAAACTTCTTAGATCCTTAAAGTTGTAAATATTAGCTCAAAAACAAAAATATCAGGGGTGGCCGAACTTGCCCCGGTCTCCCGTATGAAGATTATTTGTATCATTGATGATTGGTAAAAATGTAGTCACAATATAATATTTGCATCAATGACGCATTTTTTTGTTCTTGTGCGTAACCTGTCGGGTACTCCAGCTTCCTCCCACATTAAGAATTAAATCCTCTGCGTGCTTCCGTCAGGGCACAAAAAGAATGCTTGAGATAGGTTTGGGAAAAAACTGTTTGGTTATTGCTATAGAAAAAAGTGCAGATTACATATTTGACAATTAGTCTAAGTAAATGTATAGAGATGTAAGTTAAAAAATTGAATTAAAAAAAGGAAACATTGTCATACTTTTAATCTTTAAAAATACTGAATAAAATAAGCGACATCAGAAGATATGTTGTTAATATGACTATAATACACCTCTGTGCCAAATTTCAATTTGATATTTGATAAAATGACCGAGTGATGATGAATTGAATCTTAACGATCGCAGCGTAGCACATGTGTATATTAGCATGTAAAGTGAAGAAAGCGTCGCCAGATAATATCGTTACAATTACCCACTAAAGTAAGCGACATCAGAAGATATGTTGTAAATGTGAATATAATATTCCTCTATTTCAAAGTTCACTTAGATATATGAAAATATGACCGAGTTATCGTGAATTTATTATTTTACTATCGTCGGCTTGGCACACGTGTGTTAATAAAACTGTTATAGATCAAGAAGCGTCTTCAGACTTTACCTCTTAAAATAATTGATAAAGTAAGCAACATCATGAGATATGTTATTCATATGACTATGATACAACTATATACGAAATTTTAATTTGATTTGATGAAGAATGATTGAGGTATCGTGAATTTAATTCATACGATGTACAGATATTAAGCTTTACGCCGTGCCACATATGTGTACGCAGGGTAGGGCTTCGCATAGGCAGAGACATGGGGTCTCACTTAAAAGCATCTTCAACCGACAACAAGCGTCTTCAACCGACAACAAGCGTCTTCAAGTGACAACAAGCGTCTTCAACCGACAACAAGCGTCTTCAAGGGAGAACAAGCGTCTTCAACCGACAACAAGCGTCTTCAACCGATAACAAGCGTCTTCAACCGACAACAAGCGTCTTCAAGTGACAACAAGCGTCGCCAGACAAAATCTTTAAAAATACTGAATAAAGTAAGCGACATCAGAAGATATGTTGTTAATATGACAATAATACACCTCTGTACCAAATTTCACTTTAATATTTGAAAAATTGACCGAGTTATGATGAATTGAATTTTTACGATCGCGGCGTAGCACATGTGTGTATATGCGTGTAAAGCGAAGAAAGCGTCGCCAGATAATATCGTTAAAATTACTCGCTAAAGTAAGCGACATCAGAGGATATGTTATTAGTTAGACTTTTATTGATATATATTCAAAATTTCAGCTCGATATTTGAAAAAATGATCGAGTTATTTTTAATTTATTATTACGATCGGCGGCGTAGCATACGTGTGTGAATAGAACACTACAGATCGTAAAGCGTCTTCAGACAATATCTCGAATATTAACCTATAATGTAAGCGACCTCAGAAGATATGTTTTTCATATAACTATGATACACCTTTATACCAAACTTCAGGTAGAAATTTGAATAAATGACCGAGTAATGATGTTTTTGATTATTACGATCGACGGCTTGGCACACGTGTGTGAATAGAACTCGACAGATTGTGAAACGTCTTCAAACTATATCTCTAAAATTAATCTATTAAGTAAGCGACATCAGAAGATATGTTATTCATATAACTATGATACACCTTTATACCAAACTTCAGGTAGATTTGTTAAAAAATGATTGAGTTATCGTGAATTTAATCTTACGATTTTACGAAGCTATACGCCGTGTCACATATGTGTACGTAGGGTATACGTAGAGCTCCGCATAGGCGAACACAGTTAGACCGGATTATATTGTAGAACTCTCAGCCACACTCTTGAAACAAGCATGTTACCAGACCCTACGGACATGGACGTGGTTCTACTCATGGTCCGTTATATGTTCGTGTGACTGATCGATTTAATGTTGGTGTTTAAAAAAAAATCCCTAAGTACCTATAAGTTTAAACGAAGACTACACTAAAATTTAATGGTTATTGCTGTAAAGGTACAGCTGAAAAATACAATCGTTTTAAACTTCTTATGAAATAACTGGCACACAGGTGTAAATATCGGTATTTCATATAATCAAATACATTTTGTCTGTATACATAAGAATAACTGTTTCTCTGTTCAAACTCGTAAAAAAAACAAATGTCAATATTTTTCACATCTTGAATCCCGTCCTGCGGGCACACAAGTGTTGTGAAAGCGTTAAAAAGTTCTTCATTTAGCGTAATTGTCATCAGGTAACTAAGTTACAACTTTTGTTGTTTAACAGGACCGTGCGTTTCGGTGCGATTCGCGGTATTGTTAACATACCATTCGTAGATGTTAAAAAGTATGTTTTCTTCCACACATACTTTTCCAGTCCCCTAGAAGTTTGATGATGTCAATCATCGATTCGCAATTGTTGCTTTTCCAACCTTATGGAATTACGCAATCATAATTCAATAAACCATCTTCACCAAAGATTGATGACATGATCGGGGCCTTGTCTTGATCAGTCATGCCAATTTTAACTGACAAATGTCTCGAAACATTTTCCTGTATGTGTCGTGTACAAAAAGGTTCGACTAGCGTTGTTCTGTCAAAGACTGCGCTAGTCGCCTGCTTAAACGGCCCTTTTCAGGGCCACCATCTTCCTCAAAAAGTCATGAGAAACTCGAAAATTACGCATCCCCCTCCCACTATATTAGTTATAATAAAAAATATAAAGATAATTAAACACATTGTTAAATGTATTCTTAATCGGTAACAGTTAAAATCTAAATTGTTCAATAAATACAATAATGTTATTCTTGACACAGCTGATTAAAGGGGTATCAATGTTTATATATAGCAATTTATTCTAATTGTGATCACCTATGCCAGAGACGTATAACACATACACGTCTCTGCCTATGCGAAGCCCTACCCTACGTACACATATGTGGCACGGCGTATAGCTTAATATCTGTACATCGTATGAATTAAATTCACGATAACTCAATCATTCTTCAACAAATCAAATTAAAATTTGGTATATAGTTGTATCATAGTCATATGAATAACATATCTCATGATGTCGCTTACTTTATCAATTATTTTAAGAGGTAAAGTCTGAAGACGCTTCTTGATCTATAACAGTTTTATTAACACACGTGTGCCAAGCCGACGATATTAAAATAATAAATTCACGATAACTCGGTCATTTTTGTCATATATCTAAGTGAAATTTGATATAGAGGTATATTATATTCACATTTTCAACATATCTTCTGATGTCGCTTACTTAATCGATGAATTTTAGAGATATGTTCTGAACACGCTTCTTCATATGTTGAGTTCTATTCACACACGTATGCCACGCCGCCGATCATAATAATAAATTAATCATAACTTGATCATTTTTTCAAATATCGAGCTGAAATTTGGAATATATATCAATAAAAGTCTAACTAATAACATATCCTCTGATGTCGCTTACTTTAGCGGGAAATTGTAACGATTATCTGGCGACGCTTTCTTCACTTTACATGCTAATACACACATGTGCTACGCTGCGATCGTAAAAATTCAATTCATCGTAACTCGGTCATTTTATCAAATATCAAATTGAAATTTGGCACACAGGTGTATTATAGTCATATTAACAACATATCTTCTGATGTCGCTTATTTTATTCAGTATTTTTAAAGATTTTGTCTGGCGACGCTTGTTGTCACTGGAAGACGCTTGTTGTCGGTTGAAGACGCTTTAAGTGAGACCGCACTTAAGTGTAAAAACGACTTTTCACTACTTAATACATGATGTATTTTGCCATTATGTGAAGATTTTTTGCACTAAAGTGGAAACACGTCTTTTTTGCACTTAAGTGGAAAAACGTCACTACATAATGACAAAAAATGTGTTTTGCCATTATGTGAAGGTTTTTGCACTTAAGTGTAAAAACGACTTTTTTTGCACTTAAGTGTAAAAACGACTTTTATTGCACTTAAGTGGAAAAACGAAATTTCACTTCTTAATACATGATGTGTTTTGCCATTATGTAAAGATTTTTTGCACTAAAGTGTAAAAACTACTTTTTTTGCACTTAAGTGTAAAAACGACTTTTATTGCACTTAAGAAGAAAAACGATAATTTCAATACTTAATACATGATGTGTTTTACCATTATGAAGATTTTTGGCACTTAAGTGTAAAAAAAATCACTACATAATGACAAAAATTGTTTTGCAATTTTGTGAAGATTTTTTACACTTAAGAGCAAAAACGGTTTTTTTTCATAATGACAAAAATGTTTCATAGATGCCCTACCATAGCAACGAGCTGCGTGACTAGCCAAAGTATGGTGTTTTTGGACAGTTAACATGCAGAAACGAAGCCTCAGAATGTGACAAACAAAAATTCCTTACTAAGAATTAACACTGGTATAACAATGTTTAAACATGTCAAATATTTATTTGTTTGTTGCATGCGTAGGCTGAAGAGCGTTTAGTTGATTTCCTTCAAAATGGCCAATTTACAACCAAACAGCGCGCAACAGACAGTATTCATGCATTTTATCAAGAACATGTTTTTTATGTCTCTCTTTGTAATGCCATATATCCTAAACCAGTTGTCGAATGAATTTGAAATTTCATATTTGCCTACATTCCAGATTACAAATATAACAACTAATCCTAAATCCCCGATTAGGCCGGAAATAACCCTGAAGGACCCTAGTCCTTTTCTAATGATAAAAACTAGGTCAAAAATAGGAGAGAGTCAAGTTGGCTCCCTTTTCATTACAATGACTTGACTTGTACAAGCCCCACACATCATCTTAGCCGTTTGCCAAATTAAGGGGTGTGCCACTGGTTCAATTTTGGTAATCAAATATTCACTCTGGACCATAATTAACTCTTTTCATGGATGTTAACACTAACATTCTCGAGGGATGTCCAGACAGAAGTTGGAGAGACATTTTATAAACTGTTCTATGATATGGAGGACAGAGGTATCCTTCATCCCTCGAATGATTGCCATCTCTGTGCACTTCAGCTCGTCTTTGTGCCTGAGGTAAACAGACAGCTTCAGAACTTTAGAGAGGCATGGAACAAACACCGAATCAGGACAGAATCCAGCAGAACTCCAGAACAGTTGTGGATGCTTGGGATGTTTGGCGACACTGATGGTCACACATCTGTGAGGGAAATGCAGAACCCAGACTCCCTGCAAGACCTCGAGGCAAAACTTCAATCATTTGGAGTGTCTAGGGAGGATATTGGGTTGGATAAAGAAGAAGAGAGAGTGATTGTTCCAAATACCCTTCATCTTTCATCTGAAACCAGAGTGACCCTTCTCAGCGAAGTGCAAGACTTTGGAAGTCTAGAACAGATGTATTTGCATTGCTCAGCCAAAATAAGTGAACTGTATACAGTTTGATAATGATGTAGTCGATGTTGATATGACAATTACTCAAATTTTCCCACTTTAATTCAGGGCTGAAAATGTCATGACTATTTCTTACACCAACCTAAATGAATTTTGTGTTTTGCTTTGTTGATTTTTTATTCAGTTTGCAAATTATTTCAATTCAGCAATGGCTTCTTTTTCAATATCTTTTAATTCAGATGATGACTTTTGTTGCTGATGATGATCTTGGTGAAAATGATGATTTTTGATGTAAAAAAGTCATCTGGCTGATTACAATTTTTTTTCTAATAATGATCTTGATCTTGATGGCTGACATTTTAAAATGATGATGAATTTGCCGATGTTGAAGATGATTTTGATGACATGTTGTTTGGTTTTGTTTATATATATATATATATATACATGAAAATGATTATTAATGACAATTATGATGATTCCAGGTATGGGGCGCGTTGATTCATACTTTAGTGACTGGAAGATATTTAATATTGTTCAATTTTGATGAAACTTGGTATGCATGTACATTATACAAAGACTGGGGCTAAGTTCGAATTATGAGCAAAATCTGTGCATAATTTTTTTATTTTATTTTATTTTTATTTTCATTTTAATGTGCAATATACATCTTCATCAAATTAGCAATTATCATAATCATCATTCATCAAGCATCATCCATCATAAACAATAGCCTCATTACCATCACATCTCACAGACATGCACCATCCTCATCATCATTCTCATCACCTTCATCATCACTTTTTTAATACAAAACAACATCTCATCATATTTCATACAATGCATCATCATCATTATCATCATCATCTCATCATCATCATTATCATCATCATCATCATCATCATCATCATCATCATCATCTCATCATCATCATTATCATCATCATCATCTCATCATCATCATCATCATCATCATCATCATCATCTCATCATCATCATTATCATCATCATCATCTCATCATCATCATCATCATCATCATCATCATCATCTCATCATCATCATTATCATCCATCATCATCTCATCATCATCATCATCAAAGCAATATCATTGTATCGTTATAATCATACTGAGAAAAAATACAAATCAACACTGGTCATTACCATAAATACTTGCATCATGTACATGTGATCATCATCCTCACTGTTATTATCAAGAAAACAAGATCACCTTCCACATGTCACATGACTCTCACATCCTGACATCATACACATAAAGTTGAGGAAGCATATGCAGTAACAAAAAAAAAATAAACAATAAATTATCTATTGTATACCTGCAGTGATAAATAAGATCAGATTTACATGAATGTATATTGCACTTTATTGGCTGGACAGACAAATAGCATGTAGAAAGAATTAAAGACGTTTAAAGAAAAGAAAAAGAAAGCGAGAAAAAGAAATAGAAACAAAGTGGAAGAACAGGTTGGGAGGTAGCTATATATAGACAAGACATATAATTTCAGCTTTGCCAAGGGCTGGGAGAAGCCTACTTGATATATGAATAACAATAACACTGGTACTACTAATAATAATTTACAAGTAAAAAAACAGCAAGAGTACTCTATATTATAAATCAATTAACTTTTTCCATTTACGCCATTCTATATCAAATTTTTCCTTCACAGAGTCGCCCTTACCAGTTGCAATATATTTTTGAACTCTATAATTGTCTTTAATTATGTTAATTAATGAATGTATATGTAAAGAATTGTGTAAACACCTCATTCTGTATATGTACTGCTTGATAATAATGATAATTTCATTATCAACCCTGTTGACAGGAGGATGATTAAAAGATAGCAATCCAAAGAGAAAAGATTTTTTGTTTATTGAAAAAGGAATAAGTAATGCCTGTAATAGCATTTCAAAACTTTGTAGTAAATTCTGTACTTCATTACATTCCCACAAAATATGAGTGATAGTTTCTCTTTCAGAATTACATAAAATACAAAAAGGGGAGGTAACCAGGCCAATTTTACAAAGGAAAGAATTTGTTGTCAGGATGTGATGAACCACTCGGAACTGAAACCACTGAAGCTTTGTATTTTTTGTAGCTTGGAAAGGAATTTTGAAAATTTTGGCCCACTCTGTATCAATTATATCATCAAAAATTTGGTTCCATTTCATTTTACCAGTTGGTATTGGATTATTCCTAATCAAATCATTATAAAACATTTTTGAACCTCTGGCATACTTGAAAAAAGGTTGTATATTTACTGGTATAAAGGGGGCAACTATGTTGGATTTTGTTAGATCATAAGCTGAGATAAACCCCTTTATTGAAGATGTGAAGCTGTGGTACTGCAGAAAATTTGTCACAATCTGATATTTAAGTGAAAACTCATTAAGGGTATAAAAAGAACCTGCAGAAGCATCTTTTAAAACATCATATATGTTAACCACGCCTTTCTTATACCAATCCCTGTAAAAAATAGTTTTTCCCCCAATACATATGTTTTTGTTATACCAGATTGGTATTTTCAAGAGTAACTCATCCTTTCCTAAGTTGTCCTTTCGCAAACTGTATTTATACCATGATCTAAAAACATCTCTCCAAAATTGGTTTTTACATTTATTCTTGCATAATTGTATATATTCCCTACCACAATTTGCTAGCAAATCAGTATCAGTATAAGTTTTCAAGATAGTCTGCCATTTCTCAGTAGTTTGGAATAATCTTCTTATCCAACTTAATTTTAAAGAACAAATGAAAGCATCTATATTAATCATCTTTAGTCCTCCATTCACATAGTCTTGAATGATAACATCTCTCTTGATTTTATCTGACCCACCATTCCATAAATATTGGAACAGGATAGAATTCAACTTTTTCAGAAAGTTTTCATTTGGATTTGGAAGTGAAATAAAAAGGTGATTAAACTGTGATACCAGCAGTGATTTAATTATATGAATTCTACCAATAGGTGTTAAAGACCTTCTACTCCAGGTTTTTAGTAATGATTTTAGTTTAATTAGTTTTTTGTCAAAATTCATCTTTGGAATTTCATGCAGATTTACACTAAACTCAATTCCCAAAAGTGTAAATTTGCTTTTACCCCACTGTAACTGGAGATTCGGTAAAAAGGTTTCTTCACTAAACTTTTTATTACCAATCCAAACTACTTGTGTTTTTTCTACATTAATTTTCAATCCAGAAATTTTGGCATACTCATTAAGTTCATCAATTGCTTCTTTCAGAGATTTTTCTGATCCATCCAAGATAAGTGAGGTATCATCTGCATATTGGGATACTAATATTGGACAATTATCAATTTCTATACCTTGAATGTTATCATTATTTCGTAATCTGAGGGCCAAAATTTCAACACAGAGTATAAATAAATATGGGGCGATCGGGTCCCCTTGACGACAACCTCGTTTAATATTAAGAGAAGACGACAGATTACCGCCCTGATTAATGACTGAATAAGCATTTTTATGTAAAGTTTTAACCCAAGATGAAATACCTTTACCAAAACCAAAGAAATTTAAGACTTTATCAATAAAAACCCAAGACACTGAATCAAAAGCTTTCTCAAAATCTAACGTCAATAACATTCCAGGAATATCATTTTCTTCAGTATATTGCATTATATCATATATAAGCCTTGTGTTTACACCTATATATCGCCCAGAAAGAAAACCAGTTTGATCCCTATCTATCAACTTGTCCAAAACAATTCTAATCCTATAAGCTATAGTCCCTGATGCAATTTTGTAAACAATATTTAACAATGATATAGGCCTCCAATTTCTAATAAAATGTCTGGGTTTATCTGCCTTTGGTATACAGGTAATAATTCCCTGCCTTTGAGTTATAGATAATTCCCCCCTATAATAACCATAATTAATTGATCTAACAACAAAATGCCCTAATTTTCTCCAAAAACATTTAAAAAATTCTGTTGTAAACCCATCAGACCCTGGACTTTTTTTATTCTTCATGTGTTTTAATGTTTTACCAGCTTCCTCATAAGTAATTTCCCCCTCTAATTGATCAGAATCAAGCCGAGACAGCTTCGGTACCTCACAGTCACTAAGAAAAAACATTAAGTTTATGTCATGACCATCACATGTAGAATTATACAGTTTCCTATAAAAGTTACTCATTTCCTCCAATATATCTTCCTGTCTCGTCAAAATTTCACCATTATCCTTATTTAGTTTGGGTATAATTTTGGAGGTAAAGTTTCTGTTCTCTAAACTAAAGAAGTAATTAGTCGGTTTTTCTCCCTCCTCCACCCACCTAGCTCTAGAACGAATAATACTCCCCTTAACTTTTTGCAATCTAATGGTTTCTAGTTCTTTGTTCTTATTTTCTAATTCCTCTATATTTACTCCCTCTACCTCTAACTCTGCTATTGACTTCTTAAGAATATCCTCTCTACTATTTTGCTGTTTTTTCCTATATGAGGAATAAGAAATAGTTTTTCCTCTGATTTCCATCAATAAAGTTTCCAAAAATAACTGATCATTTATAGTAAATTGTAAATCAGAGTCCAATATATTTTCCAGGTTATCTATTTTGTAGACTGGTAGACAATATTGTTTCTTAACATAATCTATACAATTGTTTATAATGTTTAGGTACTCTATATCTTGTAATAAAGAATTATTCATTTTCCATAAACCCCTCCCCTTCTTAAATTCATTTATTTTCATTGTAATTTTAGGGAACGAATGGTCTGATCGATAACCTGGGTCTACACTTGAAACATTGACACTTGAAAGAAGATTTTCCGAAATAAGAAAAAAATCAAGACGAGCTTGTCTAATAGGATTACTTTTCCTCCATGTATATCTCCTAGTTTCTTCATGGTGTTCTCTAAAAATATCAACCAAATTAAAATGATCTATTATCTCCAACAGTTTGTTTCTAGCCTTAGGGTTATTTAAGTTTTTATAGTTTTTATCATAATCCAACTCAGGTTTTAAGACTAGATTAAAATCACCACAAATAATAACCTTAGTATTATCAAAAATTTCAATAGCTTCAGATACCTTGTTGTAAAAATCTGGGTTATCTTGGTTTGGGCCATATATATTAATCAAAGTAATTTGTGAATCTTCTATTTCAATGTCTAATGCTAAAAAATTACCAGTTGAATCTTTCTTTTCTCTATGTACCTTAGTTTCGAAATTATTACTCAACAGGATAGCAACTCCTCTTGCATTTGATCTAAACGAGTTAAAAAAACAATCATATCCCCATTCATTTCTTATCAATTCTTCCTTTTCTGGCGTAAAATGGGTATCTTGTAAACAATAAATATTATACTGTTTTTCTCTAAGGTACGTAAATACATCCCTGCGTTTAAATCTATCCGACAACCCTTGACAATTAGCCGAAATTAATGTTACACCGGTACCTGTATCTGCCACCACGAGGGTACGTTATCGAATTTAAAACATTCTACCATCCCAAAGAAGAGTAGTCGAGAGAGAAGAAAGGACAGGTATTGACAAAGTACAGAAGAAACGAATAAAGAAGAAAACATATAAAATAGGGGAATGTATAAAATCATTATTGAAATGATCTAGGTCTTTGCCTACTACAAACCTACGTACTTTCTATTAACAGTGTTTACATACAGCCGCTCCATAGACCGGAAATAGAATACTTATAATAAAACCGGAAACCGGAATTAAGTACATGCTAAGTCACAAAACAAGGCTACGCATATAGATCCGGAACTAATACAAAGGAGGGAAAACCCTCGAATGTTTTGTTTCACCACGCATATTCCAAAAGTATGTTTATTTATGATGCGTTCCTATATATTTACATTATACTCGGAATATATGAGAGGTAAAAAGAATACTGTAATACTGTAAATGGTTAGGTTGCGTCCACTTACCGGGTTACCTGTATTCTGCTCACTGCCCATCATCAGGTGTATTAATCCACACAGACACACAGATACTAGCTATACTATAAGTAACACAGGTGCGTTGCACGATCGGCGACACAGTATGTGCCTTTAATGTCCGTTACCGATCGTAACCTATGCACACACACAAAAAACACTTATTTCAAACAAAATTACCATTGTCTTTTAAATAATCCTCTTCCAGTGGAGTGTCGTAATAAAGTCTGCGTTTAGTCCCATTCTGTAACACAGCGAACATCTTACCATCCACGCTATATGTATTCTTCACACAGTTCAACTGATAAGCGTGCTTAAGAATTTGAAGATTCGCTTTTGTCAGGTCCTCGAAAATTACATAACCAGTGTTTTTCAGATTCCTGCGCTTGTGGAGAATGTCATGTTTTATCCGTCTCCTGGTGAATTTCACAATAACGTTCCTGGGTTTATTTTTCTGGAATTTTCCCAACCGATGTGCGATGTTGATGTCATCTTTACTTAGCCGTACATCTAGCTTGTCTTTCACGAATCCGACCACTTTTTCCACACACTCTTCTACAGACTCCCTCTCAGAGATGTCCTCTAGCCCGATAATCCGGATGGAGTCCTTTCGTCCGTGTTGTTCAAGGTCGTTCATCTTTCCGTCTAGGTTCCCCTGTAGCTCGCTACAACGATTTTCAAGTTTATCTACAGTTCTTCTTAAGTCCTCATTTTCACTCTCCATATCAAAAATCTTTCCTTCTAGGTGGTCAGTCAACACCTTGACCTCTTCACTAAAGTCTCTCCTCAGGATACTTAGTTTACTATCCAAATATTCTCGTGTCAGCAGTGAGGAGAGCGTACTTGTAATCTCGTCAAGCCTCTCGTCTACAGTTTTCTTGACCTTTCCATCATGATCCGATTCACTTTGTCTTGTTGTCCTTGCATGCGACTTCGCTTTTCCTGGACCAGACATGGTTAAGCTAAGAAATGTACACTATATTAACAGCCCTAACACACAGCGATACATGTATGTCCTATATAGTGATACCAGTACGTGGTAAGTAGTAGTCACCGTGGGGGACTCAGTTCATTGTCAATTTCCAAAGTGGCCAAAAACGTATTTTTCTTGAAAAAAAAAGTCTCCGGTTCTTCGATATAGTGGTAATAAACTATTCCACAGATTCCATTGCAAAAAACGAGATTCCGAAACACAGTATAAACAGGTAAATTTGACGAAATTTGCAGAGCACAAAAAATATCGTTAAGTCCCTACCCACGTGACCACGTGATCCCAAAATCTGTGCATAATTAATTAGCTTTCTGTGCTCTGCTTGGTCCAATTACAAACTTCAGTTTCCATAACATAACTTGATTAGATATTGTTTGATTGATTTTGTCGAAACTTGGTATGCATGTACATTATACAAAGGCTGAGAATAAGTTAAAATTTGTACATAATTAATTAGCATACTTTGCTCTGATTGGTTGATGGCTTCTGCACAATAACTTTGTCAAATATATGTGGTAAAGTTTAAACTTGGTCAATATTAATGTTTGTAATTACAAAGGCTAACATACTGCTATCTGAATGGTCGACCGTTTCCACACAATAATGATCAAATATACCATACCAAATGAAAAAAACGATGTTTGTTTCTAATATTTAAACAGTTTTATCATTGTAAATACAATAATTCCATATCTGGCTACAACCCCTTATCACCTTAAACCAATGATAACTTACAATAGATGGCGGGGTCTCTGACCAAGTGTCTACTTAACCCTCCCATTTGAATGATTCTAGAATCTGTAGAACATGCCATGTATTGTAATAAATATTATCAATGTCTTCATTTTTTTGCATGAATTATAATTTTTTAAACTTAAATGTCTTAAAATGAGCAGACACAAACTATTTCTGCTGGTTTTAGTTCATATAATTACTAAGCATGTCAGTTTGAAAGATATTCCTCCATTATCATTAGTGTGTGAATTAATTATGTGATCAAAAATGCATAATGTCATTTCTACATATTTTGGTATATATGTACATTGATTGGTATCGCATCAGTCTTTTCAACTGTGAAGTTTGTTGAAGATGATTGCTTGTAAGAAAGGAAGTAATAGATTTACGAGGTTGTTGTTATGAAATGTGTGCTTGTGAGAGGACCTCTGCAGCTGTTATTTGTACATAATGTGTTGAATATTTCACCAAATGTAAATAAAATCTGTTACAATATAATTATGCAGTTTTAAATTTTCTTGTGAAAATACCATCAACAGCAGGAAAGAGACACTGTAATAGGAGTGGGAAAATCCACAAAAAAACCCAGACACAACATGAAAGGAACAGTCATGTAGTAACAGACACAACATCATGGGAACAGTCGTGTAGTAACAGACACCACATGATGGTAACCGTCGTGTAGTAAGACACCACATGATGGTAACCGTCATATAGTAACAGACACCACATGATGGTAACAGTCATGTAGTAACAGACGCAACATGATGGTAACAGTCATGTAGTAACAGACGCAACATGCTAGGAACAGTCATATAGTAACAGACACCACATCATGGGAACAGTCGTGTAGTAACAGACACCACATGATGGTAACAGTCATGTAGTAACAGACGCAACATGATGGTAAAAGTCGTGAAGTAACAGACCCCCCATGATGGTAACCGTCATATAGTAACAGACACCACATGATGGTAAAAGTCGTGAAGTAACAGACACCACATGATGGTAACCGTCATATAGTAACAGACACCACATGATGGTAACATTCGTTTAGTAACAGACACCACATGATAGTAACCTTCGTTTAGTAACAGACACCACATGATGGTACCAGTCATGTAGTAACAGACGCAACATGATGGTAACAGTCATGTAGTAACAGACACCACATGATAGTAACCGTCATATAGTAACAGACACCACATCATGGGAACAGTCGTGTAGCAACAGACACCACATGATGGTAACAGTCTTATAGTAACAGACACCACATGATGGTACCCGTCGTGTAGTAACAGACACCACATGATACTAACAGTCGTTTAGTAACAGACACCACATGATGGTACCCGTCGTGTAGTAACAGACACCACATGATAGTAACCGTCGTATAGTAACAGACACCACATGATGGTACCAGTCATGTAGTAACAGACGCAACATGCTAGGAACAGTCATATAGTAACAGACACCACATGATGGTACCAGTCATGTAGTAACAGACGCAACATGATGGTAACAGTCATGGAGTAACAGACGCAACATGCTAGGAACAGTCATATAGCAACAGACACCACATCATGGGAACAGTCGTGTAGCAACAGACACCACATGATGGTAACAGTCTTGTAGGAACAGACACCACACGATGGTAACAGTCGTGTAGAAACAGACACCACATGATGGTAACAGTCATATAGTTACAGACACCACATGATGGTAACAGTCGTGTAGTGACAGACACCACATGATGGTAACAGTTGTGTAGTAACAGACACCACATGCTGGTAACCGTCATATAGTAACAGACAACACATGATGGTAACAGTCGTGTAGTAACAGACACCACATGATAGTAACATTCGTTTAGTAACAGACACCACATGATAGTAACCGTCATATAGTAACAGACACCACATGATGGTAACCGTCATATAGTAACAGACACCACATTATGGTAACAGTCGTGTAGTGACAGACACCACATGATGGTAACAGTCTTGTAGTAACAGACACCACACGATGGTAACAGTCGTGTAGAAACAGACACCACATGATGGTAACAGTCATGTAGTAACAGACACCACATGATGGTAACAGTTGTGTAGTAACAGACACACCATGATGGTAACCGTCATGTAGAGAATTTTTAGAACACGTCTGTGTAGGATTCTCCTTATTGAACAATATGTCTACATCAAACCACAATAATGAACAACTGATATGAAATGTCCTGCATGCTTGGGATACAATAACTTATTTTTGCAGTGTAAAAATTATATTCACTGTTTAAAAGGGCATCATGATTAAGTATCCCTTAACAAATTTAGTTATTATAATATTTTTTTGTGTTTAAAATAACAAGGACTTTAGATATAAAACAATGACTACATAACGACTATTTGTACATTTTATTCAATGACATGAATCAGAACATAAGCAATATTGTAACTCAAGATGACAAATCAACAGTTATCATAGGTCAATATAATAATACAAAAATAATTCATAAAAAGAAGGCACATAATTTGAATACAGATATGAAGTATGAAATTGATTTAGCTTAGAGAAAGGACAGTAAAAAGACAACACTTAAAAATGAAAAAAATGAGGTAAGGTTCAAATATGTATAAATATTTTGTTAAAATTTAGATTTCACTATAATCTTTTCTCAAAAAGGATTCATTATCAAGAATCGTTACTTACAGGTTGGGAGCCTAGCACCTGTTGTGTTGGCTTAATCAACATATATGAACTGCTATTCAAATGCCCATATACAAAGAAAATGGTGGGACTTGGTAAAGTTTTACTACAGAAGTTTCTTCTCTCTTACAAAAAGATAATAAAAATACAGTTAATATTTCAAATAATTTCAATGCATAAGGAAACTATAAATCCATCTGACACAAGTGAGACTTAACTTTTGTTATGAGTGACTTTTTCACATGTTTTTAGTATATGTCTCATAAACCTGATTTTAATGCTTTTCATGTTACTATTCCCAACGTTCTGACCAAATGTCCCCGAGAAATCAATGGAATAATTTCCTTTTTTTCAACCCACACAAGACATGATTTTACTATAAAAGACAATAAATAAATAAATAAACATGTATCAAGTTGTAGTTTGTGTCGGTACAAAACGTACAATGGAACCACTTCATTTGAAAACAAATTACTGAACATTGTAGAACATTTCAGTAGGATAATTGACATGGATAGCAGGAATGATGTCATATGTACATATTAACTTAACGCATTTTGCACAACAATCAAGCAGAACTAAAAACAACTACATACTTCCTGGGGAAAATATATCCATTTTGCTAAAAACAAAACTTTAATAATGGATAAAATGTGTACAAAACTACAGAGAAATGATTAAAAATAAATATACAAACAAAAAAACAATATTAAATATCATGAGCAGTATTCACAATATTACTTAAAATAAGATAATAACACCCACTTGTTGTCACTCCCTTTTTCCACACATGAAGTATTGTATTTTTCAAATTATAAATACAATTGGTAATGAAAGGGATTTACAGATGAGGGAAGGCCTATAACAAACAACAAAAACCCTAAACATTTGGTTTTGCCTTGGCGTATAATCATACTGTCTTTATCAAAACAAAGTAATCATTCCATACTTGATGGATAGGTCTGTTGTCTAGTCAGTATCACAGTTTAGATAACAAATTAGTTTTGCCCTGATAATTAAACTGGAAGTACTGGTTGACAAGCGTCATGTGGAACCTCAAATACTTGGGGCAAGGAGTGATTGTTATGCATGCTTTTGTATACCGTTCATTTGGAAAAACATCATTCTTTAAGTAACAAACATTCTGAATGATTCGTCATTCCTAATAATTCTAAGGAACTCTCTCTTGAATTCCTGCAGAGTATCATACTCTATTGGTACACTTATGACATTGCCACAAGTTCTACCAATAGGGTATCTCAACAGGCCCTGTGCATGATGAAAGCAGACAGTGATACCACCGGAAGTTGGCATTACACATGACCCTGTTACGAACTGCAAAAAGCGGGAAAGGTCTTCTGAAGACAATGAATAAACAAAGTCTTTCAAGAAGTACACTACCCGCTCTTCCTCAGGTCGCAATAGGTCATTCTCTGTCTTCAACAGGCCAATGACACGAGAAGGGGTAGGCGTCAGTCTTTCACACAAAGACAACAGGTCACCTTGTGTCACCTGATGGAAAAAGACATCCTTGTAGATTTCAGGGATGCCTAAGCCCATCAGCTGACACAGGAACAAAGGCTTCCCAGTCAGCTCACATGCAGCCAAATTATGTATGTGCCGTCTGAAATTGTCCTGTGTAGGCATGACCGACATAGAGAACCTGGCAAACATGTTTGTCAACTGAGAAAGCTCATCAGATGTCAATGTGGTGAAAGAGTCTAGCCCTTTCCGGGTCAAAGCACGCTCATGCTCAGACACAAACAATAAGAAATCCTCTAAAAGAATTTTCCTATCCTCCGCAATCTGACCCAGAGCAGTGCTGATCAGGACAGTTCGACATATCTGCAAGGGGAAACCTTTTGTTCTGAGAAAACCTGTGTGGAGGGAGGTGTGGAACCAACACATCCTCACTTGTGAACAATCTAGAACAGGCTTGCTCCCAGAATGTAGAAAACAGGTCCTTTGTAAGGCCACCTGCATCTTCTCCAGACTCCCCAGCAAAGGTGACCCCGAGTCTGTGCTGTAAAACCCCAGGATCCTTGTACAGGTCCATGAGGTCTTCAAACACGTGGTCTCTTCTCACAGTGACCTGCTGTGTGTCCGAAAAGACAGCATCTAGTCTGTCAAGTGCTGAAAGACATAAAAAATATTGATATTAACCTGGAATATTTCTTTGGGGTGATTATGTTGCTTTATTATTAACTAGACCTGACAATTTGATTGAGGAAAGATGATACCTAATTTGTATTGTGAGTAATATGAAGACACAACCCCATTCTCTTTGATATAGTGTAAAATTTACAGTTCCTGTGGGTTCAATGAGTAAAAGACACAGGCTATAACCTTTTTCAAAGACGACTGAATCGAACATAATAATACAAATATATGAGTGAAACAAGTTAAGACCAGTAGATAAGATAAGTGAGGGAATATCCAAACAGGATTACATTACAATAATTAATAACCAAATATTAAAAAGAAAGTTAGGAAAGCAGAGGCACACATAGATATCTTGCCCCTAACAAAGTGAAGTGTGACCTTTGATCCTTTAACTTTGAGCAATGTCCACCAAAATCTGAACCTGACATAACCACACGATCATGTAAATATCAACTTTATTTGTTGAGGGTTTCATGAGGATTTTTTTATTTCAGAAGTGTTCAAGTGTGACTTTTCACCCTTGACTGATTACCACCAAAATCCTATCAAATGTAGGTCTAGTATTACCTCTAGTATTAATATGAAATAAATCTGCTGTGGGCCTGTGTTCATGAGATATCTTGTACATATTCTTTTTACTTTATGGAGGTCAAGTGTGACTTTTGACCCTATAACCTTGACTAATGTCAACCAAAATGCAATGAACTGTAGAAAAAGATGAATATTACCATTATCCTATTATGTTGTAATAAAAAATCTATTGAGGTGAAATACCCTGTACACAAGTGTTTTGCTATAAAGTGATTAAGTGCAACCTACATTCATAACTCCAAAGTCTGATCAGGTGTAGATAGTGTAAATATAAACTTAATCTGTTGAGGTGGGTATAACAAATGGTAATTCGTGATAAAAAAATTTGAATAGGAAAGGACAACTACATATCATGATAATAAAATCGATGCAATTCCCAAACTCTTTGCAATGTTTGATGGAATATATATCAAAATAAGATGCAACATTATTCCATCTTCTACTAGTCTTGACTATTTGATAATGACCATACAATGCTGGTAAAAAAGTATGCCAAGATGTCTTTCCCCAGGATTTCCAAAATATAAAAAGAATTAAATATAATTTCACTTTTGTCATTAAGCACAATAATTGATTATCAAATCTTTTAAAAATAGTAAATGCTCCAATTTTTCTTGCCAGTAATGAACATAACATAACTTCAGACATGATACAATGATTTGATTGATAATTTTAATAAAACTGCTATTGTGATTACAACTTACAATGGCAAATTCATCTTGGTATTAAAGTATTGAAGGGCAATGCAACATTTGCATTATTTAATTAACTATACACTACAAATAATGTGACTTTAATATTTTCATAAATTAAACATATTTAAAATATTCAGTAATCAGTACCCATACCTGCTTGTAAGGGAGACACAGGTGAGAGGGAGCCTTGTGCACTGGTTGGAGGTCTTGTAGGGCTATCAGTGATGTCCAATAAAAGAGGACTCATCTCTGGGGTTTGGTTACCTTCAGTTGATGGTGTCTCTTCTCCTGACTGAAATAGAACAGTATTTCAACATCATAGGGTATTGTCCTTATCAAATTCCCCCAAAATGGATTTATAAAGGAAAATTACCAACAACTTTTTAAACAAAGGAGCAAAACTTAATAAGGAGAAATTAAGGATAATTAATGCTGTGTCTACAGACAGTGGGACAGACCACCGGATTCCAGTACAGTGTAACATTTCCCCCCTCCCAACACCAAGAACATGAGAACCTTTACGTGTGATATTTGAGAAGAATCCCTTTAGGACTTATAGGAAATTTCTTTCAGTGCTGTCCCCCTTGTTGGTTTTTGGGGGGAGGGAGGGGGTTGTGCACTTATTTTAATTTGTTGTATTTTATTATTAGTTCCACTAAGTTTAGTCTTAATAAGACACAATGAGGGACCATTGGCATCACCTTGGCATACACCTTTAAATGTTTGAAACAATCAGACTTTTTCGACCTTTTACCTTGAGGTAAATGCCACAGTGACCTAATGACATTGCATTGCACATCATCTTTAGGTGATGCAGTTAAATACTACAAGTTTCATCATAACATCTTTAATGGTTTAAAAGTTACAGCCATGGCAAGATGTTCCTGAATAATTGGCACATATTTGACCTTGGGCTCAAATGCAAGGGAATTTGTTGTGTTATGTAACTATTTTCAGCAAAATGTTTAAACAAGATATATGATTTTATTTTCTACTTTCATTGATTGAAATTATACACACTCTCATTTTAGTCTGATAGTAGTGATAGGGTAACATTAATTATGCATTGTTAATAAACTTAGGAAAGCTATGATATAACTTACCTCACCAGGAGTATCAATGTCTGTATATGATGTGTCAGTTGGTTCCTGTATGAAAAATAAAAAGTCTTTATATTTTGAGTCCCAGACAGCGTGTATCATTAAATCAGACTTTTCAACCATTATAGAACAAGAGGCCCAGAGAGCCTGTATCATTAACTCAGACTTTTCAACCATTATAGAACAAGAGGCCTAGAGAGCCTCTATCATTAACTTAAGATTTTTCAACCATTATAGAACAAGAGGCCCAGAGGGCCTGTATCGCTCACCTGGATATTTTAGCAGTTATAGCAATATATTGACGGACAACGGACGGATGGACGATACACGCTGCACCATGACATAAGCTTACTAGCCCTTTGCGCAGGTGAGCTAAAAAAACCCACCAAGGGCCTCAATAGCTAACCTGATATTTTATTTTCAATTTTAATCTTGCTGAGTACTATACCTGTTTATCAAAGTAGTACAAGAAATACAAGTTGCATGAACTACATGTAAATTTGTTTGGGTGGGTAAGACACCAAGAACATGACTATCCTTCATGTCCAGTGATGTTTTAAAAATGATTATTGTCTGGGAATCTCTATTAACATGTTACGACCCAGGAAGGTTGTCTCCAGGGTAGGATCTGGACCTTCGGGCCAATCCTGGTAGAATGTTTTCTTCTGTTTAGGCCTAGGATTTGGATATTCGGTTATAGGGTGAGGATAATATTCCTAAATTCATATGGAAGGTCAATGATTTTATTGATTTGCCTCTATTTCCAAATTACCTCTGCCCCATGGGAAGCCACACACACTGTTTATATAAGCCAGTGTCAAACTTGCAAAAGTTTGCCCATTTATACAAAATTTAGTCACCTTTGCATGCAGATGATCGATAACAAATTTAGTGATAATCCCTCTAATCGAAACCTTTTAACTATTTTTTCTCTATTTCCCCTGTTTAGGGCGTCTCTCTGACCCCAAGGGATGTAGGTGGGTGCAGGGGTGGGGGTGATCACATGCTTCATTTATACAAAGTTGAATCCCCATCTCTTAAAGATGCTCAAGAAAAAGTTTGGTTAAATTACCTTCATTGGTACAAAAGATTTAAAGTTTCCCTCTATTTCCCATATTGGGACCCACATGCATCTCTACCCCAAATGACAGCCACAGTCTCCGTTTATACAAAATTTATTTTTTCACTAAAAGCAAACCATTTCACAAACCATTTGAAAGACCTAAGGTAAATGAAAACAGTTTGATTCAACTCACACGTCTTAGATGCAGTCTCAGTCTTCTTCTGATGATGACTGGTAGGGGAGCAGTGACAGGTGTTGTGGTGGCAGTTGTGTCAGGAGGCTAAACAAACAAATAAATACAAATAACATTCAATATAAATAAACCATGAAAGTAAACATAATCTAAATGTTGAAATTCAACATGACTACCTTGCATTTATCTAAAAAAAAATATCAGTCCTCAATCAAAATAAATCAATAAATCTATAAAGGACCAAAGAGAATGAACTTGTGAGATTTGAAAAAAAGTCACTTCATTATTTTCAAAGAAATGGTAGTAACAAGAATACACCACGCAGACCAAATACATGAGGCATTTTGAACACCCACTACAAGAGACTGGTTGGCTGAAAATGTGAAAAGAAATCAATCTGATAGCCTTGATGTTGTCACATCAACAAACTTGCGTTTTCATATCAGTGATACATTTTATACTTACAATGGAATGATCCTCTTCCAGTTCCCGTGATGGTGGATGCAGCAACCCAATAGGTGGCTAAATAAGAAATTTGGACCAGTTTAGATGCAATGAATGTAGGTTAATTATTGACCTGCTTTCATTTAGGTTATATTTGCACTTCTTTCATTTACAAGTCTTTCATTTACAAGGGCACTCAATTTTGTATTAAAGGTGGGTGTGGGTGCAGGGCAGAGGGGCGGGCCCACTAGGGGAAATAGGGGTAAAACCTTTGAAATCCTTCTTCTACCATAGGGATTATGGGATTTTATCTCAATTTTGTCTCAATCAAGTTGTCTAGTAGTGCCTGTTACTATAAGGGTTTATTCAATAAAACCAGATGGCCACAATACCGCCATGTTGGATTTTGACATTTGAAGATTGTTCTCGCTATCGCTCCAGAAATAGTGGAATGATCTTTCTGAAATTTCCAATTCTTTGGAATTCTATAACTGACTTGACAGGATACCTATCATGGGGACTAAGCTGGATCCTGCGGTAAAAGTATTTGTTTATGATTTTATCTAAAATGTCGTATTGGTATGAAAAACATTGTATGGCACTGACAATCTTTCATTTTTAACAACTTACAGGAGCATTTCATCATGCATGGCCTTTCAATATGTACTACCAGCCTTCTATTAGTGATAGGTGTTTGGGGCTTTGGGGGACAGTTTGACTTACAGTGATACTTATATGGTTCCATCAAGAAAAGTTGACAAGCTTTTACAATAACGCTGGAATTTTTTCAGTAATCTGATTCATTGACTTACAGGAGGAAATTATAAGCATCTCAAACTGTTTTGCCACCCAAAAATGCTTACCAAATCCACAACGCTGAAGCCTGTTTTTCTCCGAAGTTGTCGGTATAAAGTCATCATTGGCCTTAGACATTAGAAAAACCAGGAGTTTCCATGTGGTGCTGTTTCTTCGTCCACGATTTTCTAGAAAATAACAAACAATGTTATTTTGTTATAGTAAGATTTAGAAAGAAATCAACCAGGAGCAAATCAAATCGGAATGCATGAATTTGTTTTCAGCTTCTTACAAATCAACAATCAGATATATTTCCATATATAGACAGCATGCAGACTATCAGAAAGGTTTATGTAGTTTATAGACATCATTTAATTTACAGGAATGTATTGAAAAAAACTTTTAATGAAAATAGATGTTTTGATTTTAAGTGAAAAACACATAATGGAAATAAATCTTTTGCACTTAAGTGAAAAAAACACACAGGAGTTGTGTCCCTTGCATTGAAAATCTCCAATCGCGAAAGTGTGGGCAAAAGAAGCTGTCGTAACGATGTAAACAACGTCGTGGCACTGATGGCCGACATGCAAGCCCAACGTAAAATCGGCAGTTTTAAATGTAAACTAAACGCATTAACTGACAATAATAACACCAACGATGTCCAACATCAACTGCTAGACCACGACTATGCGACGAAACAAAGTGACACTCGTTCACACATTGAATAGACGATGGCTACTAAGGCCCCTACTAAGCTTACTGACAATTTCGCTGATGAGCCGACACCGACGTCCGATGAGGATCCCTCCAGTACTAGTGATAATGATTACCAATAACTTTTTAACCTGATCGCAGGGTGGACGAGTGGTTGAACTCGTGATGTTATCTCAAAATGCGGTACTAGGCTATGGTTGTGCAATACCCAATAGGAAAGACATTTTGGCCTTGGAAGTATTTTATACCTCACACTAGTCAGGATGATATTCTATATTTGTTATTACATGTATATGCCCAATAGGCCTATATTTCAAGTTCATTTTTTATATTACATACAACAGTGTTATTTTTACAATGTGATATTTTTATAACACAATATTGTTTGTTGTTATTTATACATAATGTAAAAGTTTATTATTGTTTTGTTTAGAATGTAAAAGTTTATTATTGTTGTATATAGTGTGATTTTTTATATAACAACATAGCATGTTATTTGTACAATATGTAGAAATTTATTATTGTTGTGTAAAGTATGTGAAAGTTTGTTATTGTTGTATATTGTGACATTTTTGCTCTGTACATTGTTTGTTTTAATGTTAATATTCATACACAGTGTGCAATTTTGTTTTATATTGGTTATTTCATTTGAAGTAATTTTATTGGTTGGTAATGCCTACTGTATCTTTATATTTTTTGTATAATAAGTAAGTCCGCAAGATTATTTTTTTTTCATCTATATTTTCTTTTCGTTGTCCTTAACGTGCTGCATTGGCAATTTTATTGATTCATGTAACGGGCATTTTTGTTTGTTTTAGTATTATTGTTAGAAAATTACTCAGTGTTTTGTTCATCAATATTGACATTGTTATTATTGTTTATGTGTTATATTTCTAATAAACCATTGTTACATCAAATAAAATGTATTTTGTTTCATTTTGTTCCATTGAAAAAAAAATCAAAAAAAATCGAAATTTCATGATATCCCAAAAAATCTGAAGAAACTACCGCAAGGTATGGGTTATTGTTCAGAAATAATTTGGTTAGGCCAAAAACAAAGGTGTCTGTTTAAGGTTCCCGACCGACCCCAGCTTTTTACCCCCGACCCAAAACTTTTTGACGAAGAAAAAAAACCCAAACAGTTTAAAACCCGCTGATTACCGAACTTTAGAAGGTTCCTTGCTTTTCAAAATGGCTTCCAGCTCCGTATTGGCGCTAAATGTCATCATTTGGAGCACAATTTGCCTCCAAATGAACCTTGTTTATGTAATTCTTTGTTTTACATACAATAGTAGGGTCATAATCACATGACCAAAAATATACAAAAAAACAACAACAAAAAAACAAATCCGACCTACCTACCCTAGTTTTTTTTGCCCATGCAACCCTAAACAGACTATATTCTTTTTTTGGCCTTATGCAATAGCGATGCCGTAGAAAAGAAAACCAATGCTTCATTACATTTTTAGGCAGAGGGACGGGGATCCTTAAGTGAAAATATACATAATGGAAATTAAATTTTTGCATTTCAGTGATAACACATTAAAACACATTATGGAATTAAATCTTTTGCACTTAAGGATGTACACCTCTGAGACTCAACAATTTCCTGTATTAATTTTTTTTCTTATATGGATTTTTGGAAAAACGAGTTAATGGCATAGTAGACAAGAGTACCGCGGGGCGGAACAAAATACGCCCGTCGAATGCCATATAGTGTTATTTACTTTCTTACATTGAAATAAGATCTGCATCATATGCTATAAAAAATGTAGGAGAAAATCTTCAGACAAAAAACAAAATACTGAAATGAACAAAAGGCAATACATTTTTCACAAATCGTCGAATCAAAATTCTATTAAGGGATCCACAACATCATATCATGATTATAAAGTATACCAAGTTTGAAAGAGATCGGTCGAAAAATGTAGGAGGAGATTGCCGGACAAAAATCAAATAATGAAATGAACAAAGGGCAATAAATTTTGGAAAAATTGTCGAATCAAAATTCTTTTAAGGGAGACACAACTTCATATCATGATTATGATGTATACTAAGTTTCAAATAGATCAGTCGAAAAATGTAGGAGGTGATTGCCGGACAAACAAAGTTTTCACCGGACGGATGGACAACGCCATACCATAATACTACTGTCAAATTTGACAGTCGTATAAAAATGCCAAAAAAAATATGTCCGTGTGTTCGTTTTTGTGCTATGATCGGTCAAAGATACCACTTTAACACAATATGTGATTTTAGGTGTTTTTTTTTGTTTTGACCATTTGCAGAACAAATTCTTACAATTTCTTCCAAGTGTGTTATCAGATATGTATGAATGTTTGTAGAATTGATAAAAATATTATTTTCTTTTAAATTATGGAAGTAAAATTTCTTGATCTTATTCTTTTAACTCAGAAAAGTTACCCCTACCCCTTGTTTTTTAATATTTAATGAATCAAAAGAAAATGTGTTTCTCTTTCTAAAACAGCCACAAAAATGTGGGGTCCGTGTGCTTCTTTTTATGTCCCATTATTATTTGTGTTGTTTTTCACCTTTTTTGGGGTCAAATATCAAAAGTGCTTCAGTTACACTAAATATGTAAAACAAATTACCAATAATGTATAATTTTCCATTTTCTTGCATATTATTTTTATCATATTGAACATTATAAAGTTGTACAGCAAAATTAATCCTGCTACAATTAAAAATGACACAATGACGACAATTTAAGTGATCAATATAGTGTCAAAAAAGGTGAAATTTTGGCCTTTTGTGAAGCACAAGAAATACACATTAATACACATTTTCAAAATGGCCGCCAAATTGGTAATTTTTTTTTTTTTCTTATAAAAAAAGTTCTGCAAACAACAGGCATCTAGTTTTTGAACATTTTTTTAGATGCGTGTTTGCTATTAAACTGGATCATAATTTGTAAAATATTACGAAAACCGGTTACACTAGATCGAAACGAGACTTGAACGTGATTCAAACCTCAGAAGAATACATCCTTAAGTGAAAAAAACCACATAATGCAAATAAATCTTTTGCACTTACCAGGTAAGTGAAAAAAATACAAAGAAAATATATTTTTGATATGTAATATGAAATCACCTATGACATTTTTGTTACATTAATGTGAGAATACTTTTGTTTTTGCAAAATAGCACTTCAGCATTAATATTATTTAACTTGTAAAATGTGACAGTCAAAAGATATCTAGAATTAAAAAAATATATTAGTGATATAGTTTAATTATTCAGGTGTATTAATGAATTCAGATTTTTTGGTTGTAAATTCTGAAAAAAAATCATCAAAATTGTTGACCTAGGTAATTTAAGCTCTGTTTGCTGTAAATGTGTACAAGAAAAACATATAATTTGATACATACTTATTATTTTTTTAACACTTCAAGTTGGAGGATTTTATACCCCACTTCTTAGGAATAATATCATGAACTAATTTGGAACACTGCCATATTTGGTATCAATCAGAAAATCTAATATATAATTAAATCTTCACAGAAGCTTAACAATTTAGAATTCTGAAATGTATGTTTTAAATTCCAGTTGATCAAGAAAAGATAAAACAAAATGGAAGAAGGAGTTAAATTAGATTGTAGAAAGGTATTAGAGAATAAGGATTAATTTGGTTAGTGTATATATGACGTAAAACAAGTATAAGATACATATAGCTTTTGATAATTACAAACTCAAAATATCTTTCAAAGGAATTGTTATAAAGAAGGTGTTCAATATATAAATACAATGTAAAAGTCTATACATGTATGCATTTCTGTAACAAAAATATTAAACATCATCTGGGAGAAAAAATTATGAAAACTACTAAAAATGTTTAAGCACTAATTGGTATGAAAAAATATTAAAACAAAATAAAACAAAGAGTTTACCAGTAGTATATCTTATCAGAAAAACATCCAAAGTCCTAGTGATGGTTGAATATTAAAAAGAAATACAGGAGTTTCTTGGTACCTTTCTAGCGCATTTAGCTCTTTCGAGGTTCATCAAGGACTATTTATTTTTGTTGACAGGACAACATAAACAACAAGTGCTGTATATTTGTTTGTGTGTCTGTGCGAGTTTCTTACAATCACAAGTTGAATAGATTTTTCTTTCTTAGCAGTTAGCTAAAATACTTAATAATGTGTTGTAATATCATAAATAATTAACATTGTCGCATATGGTGTAATTCGTAATGACTTTAATTGATGTGCAATTACAAACTCATAAAATATTACATGGGTAAACATGTTTAGTAACATCATGAGTATGACTTTTTGAAAATTAAATACAATTTAATAGATCCAAATAATAAATAATACTTTTTACAGTTAAATTTCTGGAGGAAATGTTTTTAAATCCTGTCAAAACAAACTGTCGGTCAAGGAAATTAAAAAATGTTGGCACTCAGAGATATGCAGTCACAGGTGCTTGTTTATAGGGACTGCCTTGTGTATACATGAACAGCTGCCAGTGACACTTTATAGTACAGACAGTAATTGGCGTTACTTTATTTATCATTGTTACCAAGTGTCAGACTGTCTCATTGTATCGTGATAATTCCTAGCTTACAAACACATATGAATAAATGGTAAAATGTTGAGGTACGCGATAAAACAGTCAAATATATAATATTTTGTTAATGAATGCAAATAATTTAAATGTGAACAAAAGTAAATTGTGACTAATTTTCAATCAAATTGTAAGTTATATATAAATCACTTGTGTTAACTTTCAAGGAACAGAGAGAAATTTAAATAAAGATATATGTATATTCCAATTGTATTCTTAGCAGGTCTTTACATTTTTTAAGTAAAATTGTTGCTGAACAATACAACAATGTCTTTTTATTTATTCATAATCAAAAGATAATTCCTTATTATTGTCAGTTATGTACTCAGGTTTTGTAAGAAAACATTTAACTTGAAAGCTGCCATATTTTAAACAGTTACGTAAAACAGCATACAGATATTTACATGATTTTCAGCACACCCTCAACTTTGCAAGAAATTTACCAATATAACCCCTCTCATCTAGTACATCATTCTCATGAATTACAGTGAATGCTTATAATTCTACTTGACAACATGTATATTGGTGTTATGAAAATATATGGGAACATGAAGAATACAAACCTAAATGAAACTGGTTTATTCATCTTAAGTACCAAAATAAATAAAACAAAGAAAGTTGTGTCAAGCAATAGAAGCTGATTAAGGTGAAGTTGATAATTTTGTATTCTGAAATACTTAGCCCAAGCCAATTAGAATGACAGTAAAATGGCATGAACAGTAACTGAACTTCCGAAGGGCCCCAAAATTTGACATACACTCCAAAACAAGGCTTGTAAACTAGTTATCTGTCAAAAAACAATATTGAATCACATATTTCACGAATCATAGCACATCTCTCTATCTCAACATATAAGTTCATAGTCAATTATTACTGCCATTATTCAAAATTTATCAATGAAATGGCGAAAAGCATGTAATTAAGCAGTATGTATTTAAGCCATGTTGTACATACCCCGTCTTGCCGATAACGTCTTCTTCTAAACAGCCTTCTTGTGGTTTCAACTATCGCATCTTCTACAAGGCTGTTCCTGGCTGTAGATATGCTGTTCATAGCATTTGCCACGACAGTTGATACCTCCATTTGGCGCGATTTGGTGGCATGTGCTTGATCAAAAATTAACACGAGTTATTATAGGAGCCGCCATATTGTTTACGCATCGCTAGGGCACACTGCAATAGGTTGCACGATTTGATTGGTCGATACGAGTGAGCTTGATAGAACACTGCTCATTGGTCGACCAATTATTGAGCTTTATTTTGGAACAGTCGAAAATGACTTCGATGGGTGAATTTCTTATGGAAACCTCTCCGTGTTTTTTGCACCTAAGTGCAAATATTTTTTTAAAACTTAAGTGGAAATCTTTTACACTTAAGTTGAAAAAGTACATACTGGTCATTTGGGTTTTTTGCACTTAAGTGTTAAAGTTTATGCACTTAAGTGATTTATGTATTTTATCCTAAAACGGCCGCCCATAATTATTGTCCCTTTAACGAACGTTAACAGTGAGCATGGCTATTATCTATTCCCTTGACTATATTTTGTCATGTAAGTTCGTGTCATGCCGTATGTCAAAATCAAGGTGCGCGATTTGCATAAACCCACGTGGTTATCATATAATGCCATGATATTTAAATAATTAATGTCAGTCAATATTAGTAAATCAATCCAATGTTTGTATATAACGTTTAAGCATACAGATAATTTCCATTTAAATTGTCCATATTGCTTTATTAGTTTGTAAGAAATCGTTTGCTTGTATTGTAGCTTTTACGATGTCTGATGAAAGAATAAAGTACGTCGACCGTCACTGATCTGGAATCAAACTTCGTTATCTCTCTGCCGGCTATACTTCTAACGCATCTGAGGAGGCTAGGGCAGAACAGTAAAAAATCGTCTTCTATGACCGTGAACACAGATCACCAGACTTTCAAACTTTGAAACTACAGTATGCAGGCTGAACCTAATAATACTGTAACTAGTGATAGTGGGGATACAAGCAGACCCGCTCGTGAAGTAAATATGACTGAGAAAGGCCAGTCTTTTACGGCAGGCCTGAAACTAATAAGTAGACTCAGAAATATTAAGAACTTAGACAAACACAGTCAGGGCATACAACGACTGTTGGATGAGCCCGAAGGCACAGACATCATGACATTTAAATCTACATATGTGGAATGGATGGAAGCCTACGAGCAGGTCCTACTCGCTCATGAGTATACACAGGGTAGTATACTCGTAGATCCTGAAAAATCCACCGACGATGAGTGGTTCAAGACCAGGAACGTGGCATATCTAAAAGTAAAGGAAATGGCTGAAACATGGTTTATAACACATGCAAAAGGCTCCTCATACACGCCTTCAGGGGGACAATAAATCTGTAAGGTGGTAGTTTAATCGCGAGTACGCATTCACATTCAAATGCAAAGAATACCCACAAGGTACCCTACCCTCTATTCAACCATTTTGTCAGCTTCATCTCCGCCACCATGTTAAATGACCCAAGCTTTATGTACAATGACAACCAGGATGAAAACCAGAGGCCACGTCGACAGAACTTCCAGATACAGAAGACCACCTTACATGTCCCAGCAGGAGGAACGCCATCCAACCAAGAACACACCGCATGTCCCGTTCACCAGATTTCCCCTCACAAGCTCAGCGAGTGTAAACAGTTCCGACAAATGGATATCACAGAGAAGAGAGGAAAGACATTCTCAAGGAGAACAGAATGTGCTTTAAGTGCTGTGAGGGTTCACACAACGCAAGAGAGTGTAAGGCTGACATCAGGTGCAAGGAATGCGGATTATCTAATCACCCAACATGTATGCATATAGCAAGTTCTCAACGTGACAGACAAAACCACAGGAACGCACGCGGGAAGAGGTCACAGGAAGGCAAATAGTGAGGAGAAATCGCACATACACACAGCTAGTAGTGACAAGATATCAAAACCTGGCACACGCCAAGACGGAGAGCGGTGCAACGTCACACATACAGCTATTAGTGATCAGGAGATGTCACAACCCAACACACATCAAGGAAGTCCAAATGTCAACAGCAAATGTACAGCGGTATGCAGTGACTTCAGTGGACGTTCCTGTGCAAAGGTTATCCTTGTCAAGGTATTTTCTAATCAGCAACCCGAGAAGGCAGTGGATGTTTATGCTATATAAGATGACCAAAGCAACCAGAGTCTTGGGTCCCGATCTTCGAGACCCGAGAGCTACGCTCTTATTATTTGAAGTTAATACTTTTTTTTATATACTTTTTCACGTAAAAAAGCAAAACACCGTCATGAAAACAACATTTATGGAGTATCCTTTTTCGCGGGGAAGATGATGCATTGTCAACGGTGAAGAAAAACACAGTTGAACAATAAACAAATAGTTCCACTTTGCATATTTTTAATCATTTAATTTATATAATCGCATTTTTAACAAGCATTGATTATTAAAAAATTGACAGCAGATATTAATTTGAAACAAAAATACTTTGTAAAATAATTTAGTTGCAAAGGAAATTTATTCCGTGTTCGCGGAGATAACTTACCTGTACTGTTCAGTGCAGTACTTTTAGTACTATGATTGTATCGATAAAATTCATTACGATCCTTACCTAAAGAGTTATTTGCCTTGTTGCGGAATTCGGTTAGCGCTAGGTAGCGCCACTTGTTTTGTTTTGGTACAGTCGCCATTTTATGAACACGAAACTGTAAGACCTAAAGGCGGTCAATTGAATTGGAGTTAAATGTGTCAAATGCAAAAACTTAAGTTATTGAACAGATAGAAAGGAGTCTGTTAGATCAACAGAGACTTGAAAATGAGAGTAATGAAAACTATCTCACATTACCAGCAAATACTATGCCGTGAACTCAACACATGACAACATGCCCTCGTCCGCCTTCAACCCCTGCATATATGACATCGAGTGGATCATCCATGTTGCCAGGCGTTGCACCACGCGTCACGTCATGGCCAACCCCTACATATATGACATCAAGTGGATCATCCATGTAATCAAGCGTTGCACCACATGTCACGTCACGGTCAACCCCTACATATATGACGTCATCAACTCCATATATGACTTCAGTTGTTCCACCACCCATGGTCTCATCGATACCAAACACCTTCACGATGCCACTCACCTTCACGTCACCAGGTGAAACATCAGAAACCGAGGCGATCACTTCTTATTTAGCTAAGAAGGATTTGAACATGACTAGATTTTCCAAGTTTGATGACGATCCTTCAACATATACAGCGTGGAAAATTCCTTCCAAGGCATCATAAACTCTTTTTGAGTTCACGATAAAGGCTGAGACACTCTCTAGGATATTTTTATTGGTTTCATTGTAACATTGGTTTCAACCATTTAGTTAGGTATGTAGAGTCTAGTGCGAGTGATAATCATTGAATAGAGTAGCAGAGAGTAATTGTCTGTGATTGTTGTATCTGGCACAGTCAAAGAAGTAATGATAACTTGTTTCCTGTATATAACCACACTCACATAAAGCAGATTATAACAGATGATCATTAAAGTGATCAAAGTATATGTTGCTAGCATTATTTCTAATTTGACATAGTAAAATATTGATATTTCTATCACCAGAGTTTTTTTAACACTGTCTGAGTACCATTATTAGGTATACTATTAGTTATGTTAATTAGTTTCTTAAACTGGGTAAGAGATTGAGATATCTGGGTCTAACTGATTGTAAAGTCGAAAGGTCGAGGAAAAGAAACTATTAAAGTAGCTCTTAGTTCTAAATACCGGGGGGTTAAAATTCTATTTAGTCTTAGCTGATACCTCACATTTGTTAAATTATTTAAAAAAGCTTCAACTATATCATTAAGGTACTTTTGTGATGTATTATGCAATATTTTATACATTAAAATTAATTTATGTTTTCCCTCCTAGTAGCTAAGGTTTCCCATCCCAATTCTTTGTACAATTTATGGTGTGATGTACCTCCACGAAGCCCTGTCAGTACTCTAGCAGCATCTAGTTGGACTGATTCTAATAATAATTTTGATTATTACATTAGCATATTCTAAAATTGGTCTAACACATTTATGATGCAAACCAGACCAATTTATGATGGAGGGTGCCTGCCCGGCCGACGCCCATTGGTCTGGCTTGGTGCCAAATTTTGATATCGGAACAACAATTGTTCTACCACAGGGGAAGTACAGTTTTCCCGAATTTATCTATGTACGGTCTTTTGTATTTTCTGCAAAATTTAAATTTAAATAAAAGATGCTATTTCTTTTAAAATCTGTAATAACGATAAACAAAATAGGTGTATAAACCTGTTTACATATAATAGCATGTAGGAATTCAGCCCGGCTGGCGTTCACGGATTTGTCTCGGTGCCAACTTTCGTTATCTCAGCAACAAATAATTTTTCAACAGTATAATTTCGTTTTGCGTTTTTTTGTGATTGTGCTTTGGTTGGTGCACTAATTAGTAAGTTGTTTGCAGAGACAAAATGGTTCTAGATCAGATAAGTTTTCACAGAATCAAACTGTGTTTTCGTATCCACCTTATCTGGTCGAGGACATCTCCCCAATATACAAACCAAGTAACTCTGCGTATGCTTCCCCTTCCTCCTGTTTATAAATGTTTATGTAATAAGCGTGAGCATGAATAATTAAAACTTAACATCACAACAAAACTATTATTTGTTATGAACGTGGCTAATCAGAAACTCATGTTTCAAAGACTGGTTCATCTATTTATCTGTTATATTTGTACAACATTTGATATACTCTCTCTGTCTTATCCTGGTTTCGCATACAC
>NW_018406654.1:1300767-1300868 GCF_002113885.1 Mizuhopecten yessoensis
GTTGGTGGTGTTGGTGATGGTGGTGGTGTTGGTGGTGATGGTGATGATGGTGATGATGATGGTGATGGTGATGGTGTTGGTGGTGGTGGTGGTGGTGGTGG
>NW_018406654.1:1301768-1303982 GCF_002113885.1 Mizuhopecten yessoensis
GCCTACAATGTTGCTAAGAATCCAATTTTAAGGACTGTTCATACCCGTGAAAATTTCAAAATTAATAATTATAATAATTCGAGGTTTAGATATAACGCTTTATCACAACCAAGTTCGTAATTCGTCTCAACGCAGTTCACAGATTATTATTATCCGTCGTTATAGGTCCTTTGCAACCAGCCAATATCTTTCTCAACTCCCTGGGGAGCATACAGACGGTGCTGCCATTTCAACGCTTACAGCAAGCATTCAACAAGTATAGCACTGCCCAACCACGTACTCATTTACAGCTGAGTCGACTGGAACAAGTGGGGTAAAGTAACTTCGTCAAAGCGAAGTAGTGGTAGCGTCCTACGGTCCAGGTACAAAGTGGCAATGTTTACCTGTGTAACCGAGACTGTGTTGTAAATTTACACGTGTCGATAAAGGTCGTTTAAAAACCCCACAAAAAAACATTTCTAAATTTAAGAAAAGTATAGACAGAAAGAAACGCTTATAGATGTAGCTAGAGTATAGAATCATACTAAAAAATCTAATTTTATGTTCAAACACGAAACCGTATATATTGTCAAGCCATTCCTTAATTTACACCAACCACGATTGTTATCGCATTTGTGCGCAAGGAATGATCGTCTAATTATTTATCGTTCGCACTTCGTGCATACATCGTTCACACACCGTGTACACATCGTGCGCACACCGCACATCGTGTAACGTTGTGCGATCCAACAACTGTATCATTGGATTTTTTTATTCAGACTGAAATATTTGGCTTCTCTTTCGCAGAATGTCTTTGTTTCAACAATTGATGATTTTACCGATACGTAATGTACTTTAACGTGTACAAATCTATCATTTGTGTCGGGTTACAGGACAATTATGTTAAAGAAAGAGCAGCTGATTGCAGGAGTGCATATACTCATGTTAACATGACCTGATCGAAAAGATAATAGAAAAGAGAAATATCAAACTGACAAAAAATGTATAAAGTGGTACAATGGTGGTAATGTGAGTGGTGGGTGGTAGTGGTGGTGAAGGTGGCCGTGTTAGAGGTGGTTATGTGAGTGGTGGAGGTGGCAGTGTTGGAGGTGGGAATAGTGATGATAATGGTGTTTGTGTTGGTGGCGGTGTTGGAGGTGGTAATGATGATGGTGTTGGTGAGTGTAGAGGTGGTGGAGTTGTTGGTGGTGATGAGGATGATGTTGGTGATGGTGGTGGTGGTCTTGATGGTGTTGCTGGTGTAGGAGCTTGTTGTGGTAATGGTGATGGTGATTTTTGTGGTGTTGGAGGTGGTAATGGTGATAGTTATTTTTGTGGTGTTGGAGGTAGTAATGGTAATTGTGTCGGTGGTGGTGTTTGAGGTGATGATGGTTATGGTGGTGGTAGTGGAGGTGTTGGTGGTGGTGGTGCTGTTTGAGGTGATGATGGAAATGATGGTGGTGGTGATGGTGTTGGTTGTGGTGATTGTGATGGTGGTGGTGGTGGTGTTGGATGTGTTGATGGTGATGGTGATGGTTGTGATGGTGATGGTGGTGATGATAATGATGGTGATGGTGGTGATGATGGTAATGGTGGTGATGGTGATAGTGGTGATGGTGATGGTTATGGTGATGGTGATGGTGATGGTGATGGTGCAGGTGGTGATGGTGGTGGTTATGGTGATGGTGGTGATGGTGGTGATGGTGGTGGTGATGGTTATGCTGATGGTGGTGATGATGGTTGTTGTGGTGATGGTGACGGTGGTGGTGATGGTGATGGTGATGATGATGATGATGGTGGTGGTGGTTGTGGTGGTGGTGGTGGTGGTGGTGGTGGTGTTGGAGGTGGCAGTGGTGGTTGTGATGGTGATGGTGTTGGAGGTGGTAATGGTGGTGGTGGTGGTGGTGGTGGTGGTGGTGGTGGTAATGGTGGTGGTGGTGGTGGTGGTGGTGGTGGTAATGGTGGTGGTGGTGGTGGTGGTGGTGGTGGTAATGGTGGTGGTGGTGGTGGTGGTGGTGGTGGTGATGGTGGTGGTGGTGGTGGTTATGGTGGTGGTGGTGGTGGTGGTGGTGGTTATGGTGGTGGTGTTGGTAATGATGGTGATGGTGATGGTAATGGTGATGGTGATGGTGGTGGTAATGGTGATGGTTGTGGTTGTGNAGGTTTTAAAAAACGCGTAAATGCAATAAAATTTTCAACGTCAAAGAAGAAAGAAGACTAGCTTGAGAAAAGGTG
>NW_018406654.1:1304934-1306816 GCF_002113885.1 Mizuhopecten yessoensis
TAGAAAAGTATAGACAGAAAGATACGCTTATAGATGTAGCTAGAGTATAGAATCATACTAAAAAATCTAATTTTATGTTCAAACACGAAACCGTATATATTGTCAAGCCATTCCATAATTTACACCAACCACGATTGTTATCGCATTTGTGCGCAAGGAATGATCGTCCAATTATTTATCGTTCGCACTTCGTGCACACATCGTTCACACACCGTGTACACATCGTGCGCACAACGCACATCGTGTAACGTTGTGCGATCCAACAACGGTATCATTGGAATTTTTTTTATTCAGACTGAAATATTTGGCTTCTCTTTCGCAGAATGTCTTTGTTTCAAGAATTGATGATTTTATCGATACGTAATGCACTTTAAAGTGTCCAAATCTATCATTTTTGTCGGGTTACAGGACAATTATGTTTAAGAAAGAGCCGCTGATTGCAGGAGTGTGCATTTGCTCATGTTAGCATGACCTGATCAAAAAGATAATAGAAAAGAGAAAATATCAAATTGACAAAAAATGTATAAAGTGGTACAATGGTGGTAATGTGAGTGGTGGGGTGGTAGTAGTGGTGAAGGTGGCAGTGTTAGAGAAGGTAATGTGAGTGGTGGAGGTGGCAGTGTTGGAGATGGCAATAGTGATGATGGTAATGATGATGGTGTTGGTGAGTGTAGTGATGGTGAAGTTGTTGGTGGTGATGAGGATGATGTTGGTGATGGTGGTGGTGGTCGTGATGGCGTTGCTGGTGTAGGAGGTTGTGGTGGTAATGGTGATGGTGATTTTTGTCCTGTTGGAGGTGGTAATGGTAATGGTGTCNGGTGTCCGTGGTGGTGGTAATAATGATGATGATGATGATGATGATGGTGGTGGTGGTGGTGGTGGTGTTGTTGTTGTTTGAGGTGATGATGGTAATGGTGGTGGTGGTAATGGTGTTGGTTGTTGTGATGGTGATGGCGGTGGTAAGGGTGTTGGTTGTGGTGATGGTGATGGTGCTGGTTGTGGTGATGGTGATGGTGTTAGTGATGGTTATGGTGATGGTTGTGATGGTGATGGTTGTGATGATAAAAAATGGTGATGGTGGTTATGATGGTAATGGTGATGGTGGTGATGGTGATGGTGATGGTGATGATGGTGGTGATGGTGGTGATGGTGTTGATGGTGATGATGATGGTGATGGTGATGATGGTTGTGATCTTGATGATGATATGATGGAGATGGTTGTGGTGATGGTGCTGGTGCTGGTGCTGGTGCTGGTGATGTTGTTGGTGATGGTGGTTATGGTGGTTATGGTGTTGGTGATGGTTGTGATGGTGATGGTGGTGATGATAATGATGGTGATGGTGGTGATGATTGTAATGGAGATGGTGATGATGGTAATTGTGATGATGGTGATGGTGGTGGTTATGGTGATAGTGATGGTGATGGTGGTGATGGTGATGGTGATGATGGTGGTGATGGTGATGATGGTGATGATGGTGGTGATGGTGATGAAGGTGGTGATCTTGATGATGATGTAATGGTGATGGTGATGGTTGTGGTGGTGGTGATAGTGATGATGATGTTGATGGTGGTGGTGATGATTGTGGTGATGTTGGTGGTGTTGGTGCTGGTGGTGGTGATGTTCGTAATGGTGGTGGTTTTGGTGCTGGTGGTGGTGATGATGGNTTTGGTGATGGTGGTGGTGATGATGGTGATGGTGTTGGTGGTGATGGTGATGGTGATGATGGTGATGATGATAATGATGGTTATGGTGGTGGTGATGATGTTGATGGTTTTGGTGGTGTTGGTGATGGTGGTGTTGGTGGTGAGGGTGATGATGGTGATGATGATGGTGATGGTGATGGTGGTGGTGGTGGTGGTGGTGGTGGTGGTGGTGGTGGTG
>NW_018406654.1:1317976-1323425 GCF_002113885.1 Mizuhopecten yessoensis
CGTTACATCCGGTGCAACTTACTTGACACGTAACATCAAGAACAATTAACTGGACACGTTCAATCGCGAACAACTAACTGAACGCGAAAAAATCCGGAATAACTACGGGATCAGTTGTTTCGGAACAACTAACTTGACACGTAACTTCCAGAAAAAACATGACACGTTTCCTCCGGAACAATTAACATGACACTTTTCATCCGGACCAACTAACTGGAAACGTTACTGCCGGGACAACTAACAGGTAACAAACACCTGGAACAAGTTCCAGGACACGTTACATCCAGTAAACACTAACAAGACACGTCACATCCGAAACAACTATTAGGACATGTGAAATCCGGGAAAACTTACTTGACACACTAGATCCGAAACATCAAACAGAATATTCACTACATTTTAAACAACTTAAACGGAACAACTGACTTGACAAGTGGAATCCGGAACAACTGATTGATAACTAAAGCTACAACTGGAATGGTTATATAGAAATTTAAATTTAAGCAAAAACATTAATGAATCAAAAAGGACATTGTTTATGCTTCATATTTGTTATGGTGTTATACATTCACATGCTGCAAAAACAAAGTCAACTGAAGCAATGAAATGAGATTTCTGGGTTCTTGTATAGTAGGAAATGCTTCTATTGAAATAAGTTCAAAAGAAATAACTCCAAAGTGCTTTCCCAGCGGTTGCTGCTGCAGTTATAGCCCAGCCCATGACAGTCTGCTCTTCGTTTTCGTATTTTTTCCTTTCATTGTCTCGCATGTTTCTAATTTCTTCCTGGTGTCGTTTTTCTTCTTTCTCTAATTCGTGTTTCTTTCTTAACTCGAACTTGGCGTTTTCGATTTCCATTTCTCTGCTTTTTGCTTCACCTTCTTTTTTTTCGGATTCTTGTTTTCGACGTATTTCTGCATCTTTCTCCGAATTTTCCGAATTCTTTGTTTGAAGTTCCAACTCCTTTGCTTGTAGTGCTGTTCTCGCTTCAATTTCTTTTCTCTGTCTTTCCATTTCTTTCTGTTTGACCTCCATTTCTTCCTGAATCTGCGCAATCTTCCTCTCTCCTTTGAGTCTGATTTCCTTGGCTCTTCGCTGAAATTCTAGCTCTGATTTTTCGAGCTTATCATTTGAGAAGTAAGCTTTGCCAGTCTCATTAATGATTGCTTGGACCATCCCTACCAGTTCGAGAACGTCAAATTCAGTTTTCTGAGCGCTAGAAAAGTTAGCAAATGCTAAGTATTTGTGACCACATCTCTGTAAAATGTATTTCAGTTCGTCTGGAACCTCATTGACATACTCTTGGATAGTCTCACCGGTTCTTTCCAAGTCATCCCGTCGTGTAAATAGTATTATTAGGTACCTGAAGAATTCCTCACCAAATATATGGCTAAAGTGGTTGACTGTGTTCCTCTCTTCTGGTGTAAAACGCCCTATTTGAACAACAAGAATAAAGGCATGTGGTCCGGGAGTGAGAATTCCTATGCATTTAAGGATTTCTTTTGCGATAACATCGTTGGATAATTTCGTGTCGAACAGTCCCGGTGTGTCAACTACTACCAACTTCTTGCCAAAACGCTCTGCTGTGTGGAATTGACATTTCTTTGTTACTGAAGAGCCAGATGATTTAGACGTAAAGGCTTCCTTACCAAGAATGTTGTTTCCAGTGGCACTTTTTCCAGACCCTGTACGTCCTATCAAAGCTATTCGGTACTCGTACCCTGCTCCGTAAGAAGTATCTTGATCTACATTAAAAAATTATATGGAACATAGTAGTGTTGAAATTAAGAACAGTAGAGAATACGTAAAACATATATAACTAATTCCATTCAAAGTGTAATAAATAATTGATTGTGAGACATGTAAGTATTTGGGATAACTTTGCAAATAATGTAATTGGTCCATAAAACTATACATTCATCAGGTGGTCATTTAACGTTTCCGATAGATTATCTAAATAGTGCGGCAAATAGCCATAAATTGAAATTAAAAGGTTCTGTAAATATCATTTATCTATTTGCCGTCTATATTTACCGAACAATATAGTGTTATTGAGAACGACTCGACCACGGTCATTTGTAATCAAATAGAGAATAATTGCGTTAGTGTCAAGTTTTGAATTGCAAGTTCATTAAACCATACAAAAATAATACATACCAAGCTCAGCCATTTTTGCCATGATTTTTCTGAAAAAATAAATAAAAAACACGCTCATAATATATCATAAATAATTTAAATGAACATGATAAATTTGCACTTACACCTCTATTTCTTTTCTTAGATTTCGAATAACGTTGTATATATCCAACAAAGCCAATGAATTATGTGATAGTTGCGAGCAAACATTACACATTACATTTGACATAGTATTGTGAGGTCTTAAAGGGAGAGAAAAAGGAAGTCCGCGTAACAATCAATTCTCCACGTTGCGACAAGATTAGTAAAATATATTACCTGTAACTGAGCTAGTCTCATTCAACCAGACGCTTGATCACTTGTAATATCAATAGTTTGGTCAAACATAGTGCTTTAAAATACCATCACCAGAGGGAAGTTTTTTTTTCGTTTCCGGACGTTATTTTAAAGCCATTAAACCATTTCAAAGAATACTGCAATTAATGAAAAAAAAAACCACTTCCTGAAGTACCCGTGTAATCACTATTATCAAGAACAATGTAAGAAATTGTTTCAACTCTCCATATAATTCCACTGAATTAATCATAACTGAGCACGAAACCAACAAGGCTTACTGAGATTGTAAAAAGCATGTAAAGCAAGTTGAGGTATTTGAAGTAAAACCAATTTTCGTTATGTAATACTTACCATAACTTTAGTATGCATATACAATACCTACACCCATATTTTTAGCTCAAAAACAAAATATTCAAATATCCCTATCTCCCAGAGCCACGGAGTGATCTTCTTTCCCCAAACCCCTTTTATGGAGCCTAAAGGCAGCCGGGATGAGGAGGAAAGGGGAGAAATACAGGGTGGGACTCCATAACGTTATGCTAAGTATTATGTCATGAAAATTGGTTTTACTTCAAAAACCTCAATTTTATTTCAGTCATAATTACCATAACTTTAGTATGCGAATTCGTCTTACCGTAGTGGAGGCTTCGAATCCAGGCCGACCAGGCCGACGGAACAAACTCGAGACATGCTCAAGGTAGGGAAAAGGTTCAAGGAACCCCCTAATAAAACCACGAAAGTGATTAAGAAATGGAAAACCTCCCCGTAAAACGAGCAGGTGTACCACCGTGGTGCCCGATAGCATACTATTTAAAATCCCTGAATTACTGTGGAGGAACAGCCACAAACTGTGCAACCACCACCGGTTCAAGGGAATACAATCCCTCAGAATGAGAAGCCAAGGACCGGAGATAAAATCCGTGAAGGTAGTCTGTCCGCGCCAGAAAGCCGCAGACTTGACCTCCAGTAAGGGGAACCCATTGAAGAGTGCCCATGGCGCAGCGAGGGCCCTGATCTCATGAGCCACACCAACGTACGAACCTGATCATCTGAGTGGTCGTAACCGTACTTGATGACCTGATAGATCCATCTAGACACTGACTGAGAGGAGATATTCTGCTGACCCTGCTTAATTGAGAGCCAAACGTCGGCAACTAATTGTTAAGTGAAGTGGCGAACAGGTCTATGTAATGCCTGTCCTACACCTGGCGAATTCCCTCGAAAATCGAAGGATCAAGTTGCCACTCTGTCAAAACCGGCTGGCGGCGTCTGGAAAGAGTATCCGCTAGAACATTCAACCTGACTGGAAGATGCTTGACACAAATTGCCACCTGCATTTCCTGACAAAGAAGAATGCGGATAGCGAGGACACGCAGGGTGTGAGACCTGGTTCCCCTGTCTCTCCAGATACGCGACAACTGTAGTGTTGTCCGTAGCCACACAAACCACCTTGAAATGCAGGATCTCCCGAAGAGACTGCAGAGCCAACAGAACAGCCCTCATCTCATCCGAGAACTGTTCTCCAGACCAATCCCCCGACCGGCAATGCCCGTCGATGTAAGCTCCCCACCCTGGCATTGATGCATTCGTGTACAGGGTCATAGTGGGAACCGGCTTGGACAAAGGAACCCCTCGCAGAACATTGTCCTAATGAGTCCACCAGCGTGCGAACTCCTTGGCCGACTGGTTCAGAGGAGGACAGGCCTCCCAATCCCTTGAAGAAGGGACCCAGTTGGCAAGGTGAAACATCTGGAGAGACACTCAAACCAAACCGACAAAACAAAGGTTTTGATATGGAGCAAGTTCCGGGCCGTCAGCAGGCAGTATGCGCCATAAAAGGAAGAGGAAAGGAGATCACTCCGTGGCTCTGTTGTCGATATATGGGTTACGTCACGGTAGGGAGGTCGGGATATTTGAATATTTTGTTTTTGAGCTACACAGGTGTGGGTATTGTATAGGCAAACTAAAGTTATGGTAATAATTACTGAAATGAAATGGCATTTACCTGTACCCCATACAAAACACTACATGTTCTCACTCAGGTAATCTGGCTTAACCTGTATCAATAGCTTTGTAAGCTTCATGAATTATTGTAAAATATCAAATGAAAATACATGATTTCATTCTTGAGATTTGAAGCATTTTCTTGCATTTTTCTCGATAAGGCTTAATAACGAAAACACGGATACTTCAGGAATGCATGTACAGGTAAAAACAATCATGAATTAAAATATTCAATGTAATTTTGCGCCACTCAAATCCTGACTTCAAAAGTGTAAAATGACTTGTCTTCCTTTGACCAATGAAATCCTTTACCAAATTTTCTGATAAGCCTCGTTATGGCTAAACAATAGCACTGGGTTTGACCAGACTCTCTGTTCTTGCGCAGACAAGAGTCTGGTTGAACGAGACTATAAACGAGGCGTAAGCCGAGGTTGGGATGTGGCAAAATCTTAGCCCGAGACTGAGAAAGCCAACTCTTGCTAGGTTACAGGTATTTTTTTTATATTTTTTTTTGCACCTTTAAGTTCGAAACAAAAGTATTCAATGTTAGCTAAAAAATATAAGCATCCTTTATGGGGCCTCAAATGGTAATGATCCCTTCACTACTTAATCAACATTTGAACGTTTCCGCGTAAAAATGTAGTCCGTCCCTACAAAGAAAACAACAACATCAAAACTATACATATAACGACAGAACAGATAATTTATTATGCAGATTTTCAATTGCAGGTAGTTAACGAGCGGATGAATGTCTACTAGCGTAAAAATTCCGCAAAATGTCACGTAAAGGTACAAGGCAGATCGGACGTGGTAGAAAAATCTAGCACGCGGTATGACATGGGATATCTCTGTCTGAGGTGCGAGAAAAACATGCTGCTGGTGCAAAAATTCATAAAACGATAACATGTTCCATATTTTCTTCTTCATCTGTCAGAAATATCAGTAATGAGAAATTTTTTGGGAGTTGATATTTTTA
>NW_018406654.1:1332707-1333072 GCF_002113885.1 Mizuhopecten yessoensis
GGGACAATTACATCCGGAACAACTGACAGGACACTAAACAACCAGAAAAACTCACAGGACACTTAACATCAGGAACAACTGACAGGACACTTAACTCCCGAAAGAACTGACAGGACACTTAACTCCCGGAAGAACTGAAAGGACACTTAACATCGGGACAACTGACAGGACACGTAACACCCGGACAAACTGACAGGACAATTACACCCGGAAAAACTGACAGGACACTAAACACCCGGAACAGCTAACAGGACACTTAACACCCGGAACAACTGACAGAGCACTTAACATCAGGAACAACTGACAGGGGAATTACACCAAGAACAACTGACAGGACACTTAACACCCGGAAAAACTGACAGGAT
>NW_018406655.1:0-345 GCF_002113885.1 Mizuhopecten yessoensis
CTAGGGAATATTTTCATGGAGTTCGTTCTTGTGCTTGATCTTTCTGAGGTGTCGGACCACATCCTTATAAACTGTGTTGCTCCCTCATCGTATTTTCCTCTCACGGTCTTGTACATTTCTATCACATTACCTTGTATACGCCTGTATCTAAGGGTTGGCAGTTTCAGCATCTTCAGCCCTTCTGGATATGACAGGTTTTCCATTCCAGATATTTGTTTGGTTGTCTTCCTCTGTACACCTTCCAGTTGTTTTATTTGTTTCATCTTGTAGGGTTTCCATACAGAGCTAGCATATGCCAGTTGGGTTCTTACTAGTGATTTGTAAAGTGGGATGAATAATTTAGAA
>NW_018406655.1:1691-2161 GCF_002113885.1 Mizuhopecten yessoensis
ATATACCCTATAACTGTTACATGTATATATACAGTCAGTGTACAGGTGTACCTATACCCTACAACTGTTAAATGTATATATACAGTCAGTGTAAAGGTGTACCAATACCCTACAACTGTTACATGTAGTCCTAACCGTGGCCGGAGTACCAGTAGAGTGTGACCACCACCACCTGACCACTACTCAACACTGCCCCAACCCCTAACAATTTCTTTAGTGAGAAAACACTACTCACATTTCATCATAACAAATCCTTTTAATCCAGAAATCTGAATCAACCCAACTTTCAAATAGTTCCCAATTATATACATAAGCATACACCTGCATCAACTAAAACTTAAAATAGATCCCACTGTATACAGTGTTGGACTACTTATACAACCCACAAATCAGCCTCATCAACTGTTGAATAAGATTAGCAGAAAACACTTAACATGACAACTTCACAGGTTACATTGGACCAAACTTCC
>NW_018406656.1:0-346 GCF_002113885.1 Mizuhopecten yessoensis
TCTCCTGTACGGAGTTCTAGATTCCATCAGTCGTTTGTATTCTCCACTACGGAGTTCCAGATTCCACCAGTCGTTTGTATCTCCTGTACGGAGTTCGAGATTCCATCTGTCGTTTGTATTCTCCTGTACGGAGTTCTAGATTCAATCATTCGTTTGTATTCTCCTGTACGGAGTTCTAGATTCCACCATTCGTTTGTATCTATTGTATGGAGTTACAGATTCCATCTGTCGTTTGTATCTCCTGTACGGAGATCCATATTCCATTAATCGTTTGTATCTCCTGTACGGAGTTCCCTATTCTATCAATCGTTTGTATCTCCTGTACGGAGTTCCATATTCCATCTAT
>NW_018406656.1:5884-6348 GCF_002113885.1 Mizuhopecten yessoensis
GTTTCATCGGTCGTTTGTATTCTACTGTACAGAGCTCCAGATTACATCTGTTGTTTGTATTCTCCTGTACGGAGTTCCAGATTCCACCATTCGTTTGTATCTCCTGTACGGAGTTCCAGATTCCATCTGTCGTTTGTATACCTGTACGGAGTTCCAGATTCCACCAGTCGTTTGTATCTCCTGTACGGAGTTCCAGATTCCATCTGTCGTTTGTATACCTGTACGGAGTTCCAGATTCCACCAGTCGTTTGTATCTCCTGTACGGAGTTCNATCTGTCGTTTGTATTCTCCTGTACGGAGTTCCAGATTCCACCAGTCGTTTGTATCTCCTGTACGGAGTTCTAGATTCCATCAGTCGTTTGTATTCTCCTGTACGGTGTTCTAGATTCCATCAGTCGTTTTTATTCTCCTGTATGGATCTCGAGATTCTATCAGTCGTTTGAATTCTCCTGTACGGAGTTCCA
>NW_018406657.1:0-346 GCF_002113885.1 Mizuhopecten yessoensis
TGGTCGGGAATTATTGGAAATCGTTACCTAAACAGGAACACTGAGTTGTTCGGGAAGTATGGGAAATCGTTACCTGAACAGGAACACTGAGATGGTTGGGAATTATTGGAAATCGTTACCTAAACAGGAACACTGAGATGGTCGGTAATTATGGGAAATCGTTACCTAAAGAGGAACACTGAGATTATGGGGAATCATGGGAAATCCTTACCTAAACAAGAACACTGAGATTATGGGGAATTATGGGAAATCGTTACCTAAACAGGAACACTAAGATGGTTGGAAATTACGGGAAATCGTAACCTGAACAGGAACACTGAGATGGTTGGGAATTATGGGAAATCGT
>NW_018406657.1:2875-4151 GCF_002113885.1 Mizuhopecten yessoensis
CGAGATGGTCGGGAAATATGGGAAATCCTTACCTGAACAGGAACACTGAGATTATGGGGAATGATAGGGAATCGTTACTTAAACAGGAACACTGAGATGGTTNGTTACCTGAACAGGAACACTGAGATGGTCGGGAATTATGGGAAATCGTTACCTGAACAGGAACACTGAGATGGTCGGGAATTATTGGAAATCGTTACCTAAACAGGAACACTGAGATGGTCGGGAATTATGGGAAATCGTTACCTGAACAGGAACACTGAGTTGATCGGGAAGTATGGGAAATCGTTACCTAAACAGGAACACTGAGATGGTCGGGAAGTATGGGAAATCGTTACCTAAACAGAAACACTGAGATGGTCGGGAATTATGGGAAATCGTTACCTAAACAAGAACACTGAGATGGTCGGGAATTATGGGATACTAGACTCAATCGTTTCGTGTTAGCCGTATTGCAACTCGTAAAACGGAACTGTTACTTATCTGTTTTTTTGTCGTATACGTCATCTTGCTACAATGTAAGACAATACCGGATGGAATAAACACCCCCATTATTTGTGTTACAACATTTTCTAAAAATTACCTTAATTGCTCATTTTGCATAAGCTTAACCATTCAGACTGACAAGCGAGTGTAGGGATGTGTTGGGGATTAGAGAAATGAGAACGAAGAAGGAAGAAATGGGTTGTCAGATTGAGGTTCTAATGATAGTTTGTATAGCGGAAATGGTGGACTAGATTAACAGCCAGACACACTGGAGATCTCGAGATTCCATATTTGACGTGTTTGAGTTCTGTACCAGGACTGAGTAGTCCGAATTATTCTTACATTTTATCGATTTTTTTAATATCGGTTTGTCGTCGATTAACGTCAGAACTCCGGCCCTCTACAATATGCGGGAAATATGCGACCCGCGCCCGGAGCGCACTTCAAACTGATATTTTAGAAACAAATCGTCACTTTCGCACACATGTTGCACATGGATCGAAAGATCTATTCTTTATGCACTAGGTTGTATCAATAACATGTTTCAAAGATCATTACGAAAAGTATTTTCCAACGTTTTCTATACCTACCCATGTTTTTAATGGTAATTAGGCCATAAGCAATTAATGCCACATGACTTGACGAGATCTCGCGTTACCGAAGGTATTTCCCAACGTTATGACTTAGGCCGGCGATATTTTAGTCTAGAGTCTAGAGTAAAACAGAGTAAGTTTGAAAAAAATACGTTTTTAGTGATTGTATTGGTTGTTTGAGGCATGTTATGTATGTT
>NW_018406658.1:0-346 GCF_002113885.1 Mizuhopecten yessoensis
TTGACTTACAGACAGTTCACCCATGTCTTACCCCCTGTATCCCATCAATTGACTTACAGACAGTTTACCCACGTCTCGCCCCCTGTATCCCATCAATGGACTTACAGACAGTTCACCCATGTCTTGCCCCCTGTATCCCATCAATTGACTTACAGACAGTTTACCCACGTCTTGCCCCCTGTATCCCATCGATACACTTACAGACTGTTCAACCACTTCTTGCCTCCTGTATCCCATCAATTGAATTACAGACAGTTCACCCACGTCTTGATCCCTGTATCCCATCAATTGACTTACAGACAATCACCCACGTCTTGACCCCTGTATCCCATCAATTGACTTACAG
>NW_018406658.1:3221-3566 GCF_002113885.1 Mizuhopecten yessoensis
GCTGTATCCCATCAATGGACTTACAGACAGTTTACCCACGTCGCGCCCCCTGTATCCCATCAATGGACTTACAGACAGTTCACCCATGTCTTGTCCCCTGTATCCCATGAATTGACTTACAGACAGTTTACCCACGTCTTGACCCCTGTATCCCATCAATACACTTACAGACAGTTCAACCACTTCTTGCCTCCTGTATCCCATCAATTGACTTACAGACAGTTCACCCATGTCTTGACCCCTGTATCCCATCAATTGACTTACAGACAAATCACCCACGTCTTGACCCCTGTATCCCACCAATTGACTTACAGACAGTTCACCCATGTCTGCCCCCCTGTATCC
>NW_018406659.1:0-346 GCF_002113885.1 Mizuhopecten yessoensis
TTAAGACTACTGACTAACATATCTAGGTTTATCATTGACCGACAATTTTAAGACCACTGACTAACAGGTTTAATATTGACCGACAACTTTCAGACCACTGACTAACAGGTTTATTATTGACCGACAACTTTCAGACCACTGACTAACATATCTAGGGTTATCATTGACCAACAACTTTAAGACTACTGACTAACATATCTAGGTTTATCATTAACCAACAACTTTAAGACCACTGACTAACAGGTTTATTTTTGACCGACAACTTTAAGACCACTGACTAACATATCTAGGTTTTTCATTTACCGACAACTTTAAGACTACTGACTAACATATCTAGGTTTATCAT
>NW_018406659.1:965-1036 GCF_002113885.1 Mizuhopecten yessoensis
GTATGTAGGTTATACAACTGATCAACATATATAGGATCTCTCAACAATATATGTAGGTTATACAACTGACC
>NW_018406659.1:2517-2737 GCF_002113885.1 Mizuhopecten yessoensis
ATATAGGATATTTCAACAATATATGTAGGTTATACAACTGACCAAGATATATAGGATCTGTCAACAATTTATATAGGTTATACAACTGACCAACATATATAGGAAATGTCAACAATATATGTAGGTTGTACAACAGACCAACATATATATAGGATATGTCAACAATATATGTAGATTATACAACTGACCAACATATATATAGGATCTGTCAACAATATAT
>NW_018406659.1:3997-4108 GCF_002113885.1 Mizuhopecten yessoensis
CATTATTGACCGACAATTTTAAGACTACTGATTAACATATCTAGGTTCATTATTGACCGACAACTTTAGGACTACTGACTAACATATCTAGGTTTATCATTGACCGACAAC
>NW_018406659.1:8637-9413 GCF_002113885.1 Mizuhopecten yessoensis
ATTGACCGACAACTTTAAGACCACTGACTAACATATCTAGGTTTATCATTGACCGACAACTTTAAGACCAATGACTAACATATCTAGGTTTATCATTGACTGACAACTTTAAGACCAATGACTAACATATCTAGGTTTATCATTGACCGACAACTTTAAGACCACTGACTAACATATCTAGGTTTATCATTGACCGACAACTTTAAGACCAATGACTAACATATCTAGGTTTATCATTGACTGACAACTTTAAGACCAATGACTAACATATCTAGGTTTATCATTGACCGACAACTTTAAGACCACTGACTAACATATCTAGGTTTATCATTGACCGACAACTTTAAGACCACTGACTTACATATCTAGGTTTATCATTGACCGACAGCTTTAAGATTATATAAGTTATACAACCAACCAACATATATAGGACCTGTCCACAATATGTGTAGGTTGTACAACTGACCAACATATATAGGATATGTCAACAATATATGTAGGTTATACAACTGACCAATATATATAGGATCTGTCAACAATATATGTAGGTTAAAAAACTAACCAACATATATAGGACCTGTCAACAATATATGTAGGTTGTACAACTGACCAACATATATAGGATCTGTCAACAATATATGTAGGTTATACAACTAACCAACATATATAGGATATGTCAACAATATATATAGGTTATACAACAGACCAACATATATAGGATATGTCAACAAAATATATGTAGGTTGTACAACTGACCAACATATATAGGATCTGTC
>NW_018406659.1:11145-11579 GCF_002113885.1 Mizuhopecten yessoensis
CATATGTAGGTTATACAACTAATCAATATATATAGGATCTGTCAACATTATGTGTAGGTTATACAACTGACCAACATACATATAGCATCTGTCAACAATATATGTAGGTTATACAACTGACCAACATAAATAGGATCTGTCAAGTTATACAACTAACCAACATATATAGGATCTGTCAACAACATATGTAGGTTATACAACTAATCAATATATATAGGATATGTCAACAATATATGTAGGTTATACGACTGACCAACATACATATAGGATCTGTCAAAAATATATGTAGGTTATACAACTAACCAACACAAATAGGATCTGTCAACAATATATGTAGGTTATACAACTAACCAACATAAATAGGATCTGTCAACAATATATGTAGGTTTTACAACTGACCAACATAAATAGGATCTGTCAACAATATATGTAGG
>NW_018406660.1:0-346 GCF_002113885.1 Mizuhopecten yessoensis
GGAGAATCTACGTGGTAGACTGTGATTTGGGAGAATATACATGGTGGACTGTGATTTGGGAGAATATACATGGTAGACTGTGACTTGGGAGAATGTACATGGTAGCCTGTGACTTGGGAGAATCTACGTGGCTGGCTGTGATTTGGGAGAATCTACGTGGTAGACTGTGATTTGGGAGAATCTATATGGCAGGTTTTGACTTGGGATAATCTACATGGCAGGTTGTGACTTGGATAATATGCATGACAGGCTGTGACTTGGGATAATTTACATGGCAGTTTGTGACTTGGGATAATCTACAGGCAGGTTGTGACTTGGGATAATCTACATGGCAGGTTGTGACTTG
>NW_018406660.1:1803-2048 GCF_002113885.1 Mizuhopecten yessoensis
GCACATGGTGCTTATACCCTCATAACTCGGGTCAGTCGACCATATACCTTCATAACTCGGGTAAGTCGACCATATACCCTGATAACACAGGGGTGCTCTCGGGTAAGTCGACCACATAGCATCATAACTCGGGTAAGTCGATCACATAGCCTCATTACTCGGGTAAGTCGACCATATACCCTCACAACACAGGTGTGATATCGGGTAAGTCGACCACATAGCCTCATAACTCGGGTAAGTCGACC
>NW_018406660.1:4725-4801 GCF_002113885.1 Mizuhopecten yessoensis
ATTGGAGAATTTACATGATAGACTGTGACTAGGGAGAATCTACATGGTAGACTGTGACTTGGGAGAATGTACATGG
>NW_018406660.1:8987-9082 GCF_002113885.1 Mizuhopecten yessoensis
GACGATGTAGACTGTGACTTGGGAAAATGTACATGGTAGACTGTGACTTGGGAGAATGTACATGGTAGACTGTGACTTGGGAGAATGTACATGGT
>NW_018406660.1:9254-9412 GCF_002113885.1 Mizuhopecten yessoensis
GACTGTGACTTGGGAGAATGTACGATGTAGATTGTGACTTGGGAGAATGTACATGCTAGACTGTGACTTGGGAGAATGTACATGCTAGACTGTGACTTGGGAGATTGTACATAGTAGACTGTGACTTGGGAGAATGTACGATGTAGATTGTGACTTGG
>NW_018406661.1:0-346 GCF_002113885.1 Mizuhopecten yessoensis
ACTTGTCACCTTAAGGATCCCCGTACCACTTGTCACCTTAATGATCCCCGTAACACTTGTCACCTTATGGATCCCCGTACCACTTGTCACCTTAAAGATCCCCGTACCACTTGTCACCTTAAGGATACCCGTGCCACTTGTCACCTTAAGGATCCCCGTATTACTTGTCACCTTAAGGATCCCCGTACCACTTGTCACCTTAAGGATCCCCGTACCACTTGTCACCTTAANTCACCTTAAGGATCCCCGTACCACTAATCACCTTAAAGATACCCGTACCACTTGTCACCTTAAGGATTCCCGTACCACCAGTCACCTTAAGGATCCCCGTACCACTTGTCACCTT
>NW_018406661.1:4093-4515 GCF_002113885.1 Mizuhopecten yessoensis
AACCTTAAGGATTCACGTACCACTAGTCACCTTAAGGATCCCCGTACCAGAAGTCACCTTAGGGATCCCCGTACCTCTTGTCACCTTAAAGATCCCCGTACCACTTGTCACCTTAAAGATCCCCGTATCACTTGTCACCTTAATGATCCACGTACCACTTGCCACCTTAAGGATCCCCGTACCACTTGTCACCTTAAAGATCCCCGTACCACTAGTCACCTTAAGGATCCCCGTACTACTTGCCACCTTAAGGATCCCCGTACCACTTTTCACCTTAAAGATCACCGTACCACTAGTCACCTTAAGCATCCTCGTACCACTTGCCACCTTAAGGATCCCCGTACCACCTGTCACCTTAAGGATCCCCGTACCACTTTTCACCTTAATGATTCCCGTACCACTTGTCACCTTAAGGATCCCCG
>NW_018406662.1:0-347 GCF_002113885.1 Mizuhopecten yessoensis
CACAATCACCCCATAGGAGGTATACACAATCACCACATAGGAGGTCTACACTATCACCCTATAGGAGGTATACACTATCACCACATAGGAGGTATACACAATCACCCCATAGGAGGTATACACAATNATCACCCCATAGGAGGTATACACAATCACCACATAGGAGGTATACACAATCACCCCATAGGAGGTATACACAATCATCACATAGGAGGTATACACTATCACCCCATAGGAGGTATACACTATCATCACATAGGAGGTATACACAATCACCCCATAGGAGGTATAGACTATCACCTCATAGGAGGTATACACTATCACAACATAGGAGGTATACACTATCA
>NW_018406662.1:13817-14681 GCF_002113885.1 Mizuhopecten yessoensis
CTATAGATCGGTAAACAGTGTCATTACATACTGATACATAGATCGGTAGCCAGTGTAGCGACATACTGATACAAAGATCGGTAACACGTTAATTTATGTAATGAAATATTGAACTGTCGCCAATCAAACTTTTTTATTTTGAAATAGAACAATAAGTTGTTGGACAGTTGACTGAACTATCCTTCTTCCGAATCCAAACTGGCACTTCGAATAACGTTCAAGGATACTATTTACCTGGTCATTAAAAACTTTTTAGGAACAATATCTAAAGTCTGAAAGAATTGTCATCCCCTTTGAGACCTTTTCAGTTTTTAAGCAATGCTTATAGAATGAAATACTTTTTGTATTGCCTGCCTAGTGACGCTTCAATCGCCAATGAAGTTGCTGTGGTTACAAAACCTCGTCACACAAGAGACAAATGAAAAAATAAAAAAATGTGTGTTCTGTAAAGCAGTAAATCTGTTATATATCCACACGGACCTACCAGAACAAAGATCACAACACCCACTGTAGATATAGTGTAAATTGGTACTTACTCCGAATCGTCGTCCTCGCCCTCCTCGTCAATGATTGCTGCACTTTGACGGAGTAGTCTCTTCTTGGCCTCGCTCGAGTTGTCCTCAGCAAAACTTGCAGCTGGCCATGCGAGATACATGGAGTCTCGGAGCATCACAGAAAGGCTGTTCGCCTCCTGGGTAGAATGTGCCCGATGTAACTTGCTCTTTATCTTATTCATTCTAATTCGCCGGTAAGTTCACACAATTCAGCCGATTCGACCTTTGATGTCATGCGTTCTTTATAACTACCCTGAATCGGCCTTTGATATTACCTGCAATTCATAATCCACTCGAACCGTTTTCGATA
>NW_018406662.1:15762-16810 GCF_002113885.1 Mizuhopecten yessoensis
CAGGTGGGTCACAAATGCTGACGTCAAATATCAACGTTACCAGTATTCCATGGACCGGCCACAAATAGTGATGTCACCAGCCTCGCTCGGGTCTAGCAGCCATTTGTATTTCCCAAGTCCTAACGCTAACGTAGTTCACACGCTTAACTAACTTAAACTTTAACATTACCATACTACGTCATCATACTACTGCACACCGTACTTGGTACCAAGCGACGTGTAGGAGACGTCTATCAATGTGATTAAACTTCACCTTGGTCACGTTAACTAATTGGCCCGTGGTTACGTCATGTTGCCGACTCACATCTCGTCACCATGCATGTCTGCATTGTAAACAGTATACTTTAATGTGTCTTTCTGCTTCAGTTGGGATGAAAGTTCAGGCATTCAATGTTTTTCCTTTAAATTTAGAGATGTAATCGATGAATGGAAACAATCTAATGCAGTTAAAGTTTTCAAGCTCGCATCTGCGTGGTTAATTATGTCGAGAACACAGCACTGTCATTACATTGTCTGCTACGGGGAGTGGAAGGCATGCCCTAATAGTTAGCTCATCGACAATACCAGGGCTTCCAAACCACGTCACAATCCTTGGGCTACCTAACCGAGTCAACGATCACTGGGATACTAGACCGCGTCAAAATCCCTGGCTACCGAACCGCGTCAACAATCCCTGGGATTCCAGACCTCTTCAGAATCATGGGGCTACAGAACACGTCAACAATCCCTAGCATACCAGAACGTGTCAAATTCCATGGCTACAGAACCGCGTCAACAATCCCTGGGATACCAAACCACGTCACATTCCCAGGGCTACCGAACCGCATCAACAATCCCGGGGATACCAGACCTCGTCAAAATCTTGAAGCTTCCAAATCGAATCAAACTTCTCGGGCTGTCAAACTGCTCGGGCTGTCAAACTGTCAAACTGCTCGGGCTGTCAAACTGCTGTCAAACTGCTCGGGCTGTCAAACTGCTGTCAAACTGCTGTCAAACTGCTCGGGCTGTCAAACTGCTCGGGCTGTCAAACTGCGCCAAAATCTATGGA
>NW_018406663.1:0-347 GCF_002113885.1 Mizuhopecten yessoensis
AAAGTATCTCCTAATAATGTCTGACAAAGTATCTCCTAACAATGTTAGACAAAGTATCTCCTAACAATTTCTGACAAGTATCTCCTAACAATGTCAGACAAAGTATCTCCTAACAATGTCAGACAAAGTATCTCCTNNNNATATCTCCTAACAATGTCAGACAAAGTATCTCCTAACAATGTCAGACAAAGTATCTCCTAACAATTTCAGACACAGTATCTCCTAACAATGTCCTACCAATGTCTGACAAAGTATGGTATCTCCTAACAATGTCCTACCATTGTCTGACAAAGTATGGTATTTCCTAACAATGTCAGACATGTATCTCCTAACAATGTCAGACAAAG
>NW_018406663.1:2891-3315 GCF_002113885.1 Mizuhopecten yessoensis
AAATGTATGGTATCTCCTAACAATGTCAGACACAGTATCTCCTAACAATGTCAGACAAAGTCTCTCCTTACAATGTCAGACAAAGTGTCTCCTAACAATGTCAGACAAAGTGTCTCCTAACAATGTCTGACAAGTATCTCCTAACAATGTCAGACAAGTATCTCCTAACAATGTCAGACAAAGTGTCTCCTTACACTGTTAGACAACGTATCTCCTAACAATGTCAGACAAAGTATCTCCTAACAATGTCAGACAAAGTCTCTCCTTACAATGTCAGACAAAGTATCTCCTAATAATGTCTGACAAAGTATCTCCTAACAATGTCAGCAAAAGTATCTCCTAACAATGTCAGAACCAGTTTCTCCTTACGATGTCAGACAAGTATCTCCTAACAATGTCAGACAACGTATCTCCTAACAATGTC
>NW_018406663.1:4475-4973 GCF_002113885.1 Mizuhopecten yessoensis
AGTATCTCTTTACAAAATCACATCACACAAGGGATATCTTATCAAAATTCCAGCCCATATTTATAACAATCCACGGCCACAGGGGAAAATTGCACTAGTGTTATTTCCCCCTGGGACTGAGGATGCTATATAACATGGCATTTTCTATACTAATCATAAAAAGGATGTCATGATGACATTCAATTGTTCTTATTGTGATGACATAAGAGTGTGTAACTTATCCAAACACTGGGGCCGACAGAGAAATCCCTCACAGCTAAATCGAGAGATCAATAAGTGAAAGAAGGGAAGATATTTATCATTACTGACATGACAATAATATCTTAATATTTTGAATTACATGACAACAATATCTGTTTTATAATGTCATTTACATGACAACATACACCTCTTAATCATGGCATCAAGTAACTACAGGAAATTAATTCAAAATAAATTGTACTTACATTGTAATAGATAACAAGAGGCCCAAGGGCCTTAGCGGTCACCTGAGTTATA
>NW_018406664.1:0-347 GCF_002113885.1 Mizuhopecten yessoensis
GGGAAGGCTGTTCATTGTACCAATTACAGTTACAAGGGGCCTGTTTATTTATGTGGAACAACCGTTTGTGTCAGTTTTGATAAATAACATTTTTCAGTATAAATCCTGGTGGGCCTGCAAATGTTTATGCAGGCCTTGCAAGGCTCGTCTGGAAGCAGCATCAGTTCACTAGGTCCGACCTCATTTCATAAACAAACAACTCCGGTCCAACCGGTTGGATCACGATAAACAAGAGCAGCCTAGGAGCAAGCCTTGTTATAGATAATACCAAATGCTTATTTTCCATTTGTTTTAGGAGATACTTTTTTTATAGATAGATATGTTTATTTTCTCTCATTACCATTGGG
>NW_018406664.1:4183-4529 GCF_002113885.1 Mizuhopecten yessoensis
CATGTAAAGTATAATGTCTACACTTTCCTGTTAAATTTTGTGATTTCAATGTACCCTGAAGATAACTCTGCCACAGGAATAACTCTGTATCCCGTGTGTAGCTGAGACTTGATTTTAGAAGTTTAGGAACAAAGCCAGACTAAAGGTTTGATGCAGAGAGGGCATGTAACGGGAGGAGGTTAGCTTGTGCTCACAAACAAGTAGGGAAGGCGGTTCATTGTACCAATTACAGTTACAAGGGGCCTGTTCATTTATGTGGAACAACCGTTTGTGTCAGTTTTGGTAAAATAACATTTTTCAATATAAATCCTGGTGGGCCTGCAAATGTTTATGCAGGCCTTGCAAG
>NW_018406665.1:0-347 GCF_002113885.1 Mizuhopecten yessoensis
TAAAGCGAGTTGTATCGATGAAATTTCAAATGAGTACATTACAAAAGTTTTATTGCCTATATGTACAAAATTGTCAACATAATGTATAACAACTGAAAAATTCCGGAATCCAGCTCGACAGCTGTTGTAACGAAACCTATATACAAAAACAAGGGAGACGAAAGAGATCCAGACAAAGACAGGGCTATTACACGTGTGTCATGTCTTTGAAAGACTAAATAAATTAGCTGATGAAACTAACCTTAAATCTAAAGCACAAGCTTGGTTTAGAAATGGTAATTCAACAACCGAAAACATATTCCTTTATATTCTTTAATTTCGTTGTTTTTCACAAGGCAAAAACTTAT
>NW_018406665.1:928-3057 GCF_002113885.1 Mizuhopecten yessoensis
GGAGTGAATAAAATATCTTGAATCTTGGTAATGATCCATCCGATTGCGACCAGTTTCTTTATCGTATATTTCACCGGTCTATACTTTATCGGGATTTCCTACCATTCAGACGAGCTGGAACAAATGTACAAAGTTCCTTTGGTCTTCCGATCCGTTTGTGATTACTATCCTATCCTCCCACACAGAAATCGCCCTCGGTCGTTTGATTCCATCTGATGACGTCATCAGTTCCCTGACATTTGATCCATCCCCAGACATCTGTATGATGTTGTTTGAACTACTTCCACAAACATATACGTTGCCCTGCCTGTCCAGGTCTATTCCTGTTGTACCTTCCACGACTCCGACCTTCAGTATGTCTGTGTGCGTACCGTCCGACAGTCGTGTCACGACCACCTCGTCTGGCGTAGAGGTACAGATGCTAGCAAAGACGTGTCCATTCTTCTGATTGCTTGCGAGATGCAAACATTTTGATCCAATTGTGAGAAGTTGTTTAGGTTCACCTCCGCTTGCTGGTACACTATAAATTGATTTTGTTGTACCGACAGTGAAATAGTTGTTGTGGTATGCGACACCAAGACAGGCTTCATTAGGCTTTGGAATCTTGATTTTCGATGAAACGGTCAAGGTTGAGTCCCCGACATTGACAATACATATTGTTTTGACACCTATCAGTATCACTGCCACAGTGTTGTCATCAATACGACAAAGATCACAGAATGCATCCGTCAGTTCAAGCTCGAATTTTAAATCACCCTTTTCTGTAAATAGTTTCATCTTTCTATTTCCATGGTCTCCGACAACAATACGACCACCGGGCAGAAAAACAACTCCTACAGCCCTACAGTCGTTTTTGTCTGAAGCAATTTTGATAGTGAAATTTTCCCTCGTCTTCAACTGACGTTCCGACAATGGTACTATGTTACTATACACAGTAGATGGCAGTCTCCTCGGTTGTTGATCAACAACTATCTTCCCCATTGTAAGGCTGGTGTTGATGTCGACAGCGAGAATATCCGAGTCATATTCATGTTTGATACTTGTGGACGTAGACGACTCCAACTCCTGTATGAGTTCCTTACAGGACTCGACCTCCGCCTGTCCTCTCTGGAACAGACAAATTGTCCCCACGGTGTCATCCTTCAAGGCTGCATCCTCGGATGACGTCAGCGTGTTCTGTATAGAGAACATCAGCCGTTCACATTTCTGTTTTGAAATTTCGAGACTTTCTTTTTCTTCCTTAAAGGATTTTACAATGTTTTCTGTAAGATCTTTCTGTAGTACATCAAACCGCTCGTCGATCTTTTTGCGTATGTCGGTCAAACTTTGCAGAGCAGTGTCCTGATCCATTGTCATGGACTGGAGTTGTTCACCAACATCTTTTATCAGTATCTCCATGGCATCTGCACTTTTCCGAAGTTCCTCCAGCAGATCATCGATCTTAGAGCTTTTCCTCAACTTATCCCGGTAATCCTCTGCTGACGTCACCAATTCACACTTTCGATGATCCAAGATGATGCATTTACTGCATCCCAGAATTTGATCATCTTCACAGTAATATTCCATCTTTTCCTCGTGCTTTCCACATCCATTGACTGAGGCCTTCTGATGTAGTACAACTGATATGTTTACTTCAGATATGTCTTGACATTCACATTCTTCATGAAGCAAATCATGAATGTTGATTTTGCAGGTTGAACAGAAGTAAGTGTTGTTAAGCTTACACCAGAATTTCGCTTGGTTATTCAAGTTTCCTTTCTTTTCACATGGTTTGCACGTGATCGATTTATCTGTCTTTTGTATATGCTGGATTATTTCGACTGCCAGATTGTTGGTGGGGAACTGCTCGGCCCAACTCTCTTTACCTTCTGATTGGTTCAATGGCTCAGTGACCTTCCGGCACACAGGACAGGAGAAAGAAGACGCTGACGCCATCTTACCTGACAACTCCTTAGTGATGTAGCTACCCAGGCATTCCAGACAAAACGAATGTAGACAAGGCAGTGATTTCGGTTGTCGCAGCTGCTCCAAACAGATAGGACATTCGAGTAAATGGGAGTCCAGGGACTGACGCATGGCGCCAGCTACCGACGACTGTTCGTAGTCGGATCCACCCTCCGCCATTCTGA
>NW_018406666.1:0-347 GCF_002113885.1 Mizuhopecten yessoensis
CTAGAAACTCAAGCTTATGAGCTGGGTAGTTGCGCTCACTTGGTCCGAGCCCTCGACTCGCATATGCGATGACCTTTTCCTTACCCTTGTGATTCTGGTCGAGTACTCCTCCCAAACCAGTACCACTAGCATCAACATGCAGTATAAAGGGTTTAGAATAGTCCGCATACGCAAGCACGGGAGGACTGATCAGTCTTTCCTTTACAGTGTCAAACGCGTTTTGCTGAGCTTCACCCCAGATCCATTCAGCTTGAATCATTCAGCAGTCATGACCCTGTAAAAGCTTGTTAAGTGGTTGTACCATCTTGGCGTAGTCTTTTACAAACCGCCGATAATACCCACTAAAA
>NW_018406666.1:3064-3556 GCF_002113885.1 Mizuhopecten yessoensis
CACTGGGGCACCTTAGGGATATGGTGTGGGTTGCTGTATACGTTTGTTATATTATGGCTAGGGTCATCGGGTGGATAAGACTGGCTAGTTCCCACAAATCTCAATGATCGCTTGGGAGTGCTTTCAGCCCTGGGAACCGGAGGTTCCTCCTCCTCATTTACAGGAATTATCCTGTATTTCCCTAGCTTACCCAAAGCCTCAATCAGCTGGTCCTCACTCATATTGAGCTTACTCTCCGACCCCGATTCCCCCTCTTCCTTAACCTGATCTTCTACCTGCTCTTTAGCAGGTGCTCCACCGGATGCCATATCTTAAAGAGGTTATCAATTTGTAAGCTAGTATCTAAAATATAAATGATCTATAACACCAACTCTCTGTTTTCATTTGTAAGACAATATATATAAAGCAACAGTCACTAATTCAAGATATTAATACACTATTAACACCAATAGTATTCCTCAGTCAAATATAGACTAAGCTTGCAGGAATCCA
>NW_018406666.1:4703-23476 GCF_002113885.1 Mizuhopecten yessoensis
TTAACAAAAAGATACGAAACTAAGACTCAGTTACAATATACATATACAGTTACTTTCACTTTACGAATACGATGGACATGACTACATAATTACATGAATAAACACTATGAGTAAAATATATTATGAGACTTACCAGGGACCTGGGAAGGATATACACTGTCCATCCTGCTCGGCAGCATAGTGTGAAGTGAATCAGGGTGGTGACGTGCGCGTACATATAGGACACACGGGGTGGCGTGAGTATGTAAGTACTCGTGCAGATCACTCTCTCACAACACTCCACGTTCAGGTTATGACACGAGTACGGGATAGACAACACGTGGACACTGTGTGACTTAGTGCAATGAGTACACCCTGTTACACATGGAAAAATAGACACTTATCAACTAGAGAAATAATACAAATGTACACATTTAGTTTATGTGATTATTTTCTGGACTTGAGCAAGCCTAATTGTTCTTCTTGTGCAGGCCCTTAAAATGTTTCTAGCACTGTCCCAGTCTACATTAATATTGACGGCGTCATTAATATGTTCTTGAACATATATTTAATTTATGCAGTAATGAATATAAGAACCTTAAAAATACAATAGTCAAAACGTAAACAAATAACGACATTGCGTCCGTACGGTGATCCGGATGCGGTTGGGGAGCGGTCCGTGTATATTTAAGACGATCGCAGCGCAGCTTGTCGTCATAATGAGGAAACCTCTCGTATTTCAACTGCTGGCTTACTCGTTTACTAGTTGACTAGCTAGCCATTCTGAATTAAAAGTTTGTTTCGAATTTCTGTTTTTACAAAAATGACGATAGCCACGTAAGTCTGGAATGGATTGAATACTACAAGCTAACATGAAATCGCGATCGGTAAAACTAGCATAGAATGGAATCAAAACTAGCATAGCATGGAATGAAAACTAGCTAAGCATGGAACGAACACGCAATAGATTTGTAAACGAGTACAAAAACACAAATGTACATAGAATGGAAAAAGACACTTATCAACTAGGGAATTAATACAAATGAACATAGAATTAGATTCCAAACCAGAAGTAACTAATTCTATAACTTATCAACTAGGGAAATAATACAAATGTACATAGAATTAGATTCAAAACCAGAAGTAACTAATTCTATAAAAAAATAATTATGGCGGTGATCCCCTTCCATAACTCCTTGCCTGACTATGTCAAGAACGACCCTTCAATTCATAAACTTAAAACCTATCTACGCAAGCCCTCTCACAAAATTAAAATTGTCTACTTTAATGGTACCAGACTGGGGCAGATACATCATGCTAGATTAAGAATGGAGTGTAGTTCCCTTCAGTTTTATCTGTACCAGAGAAATCTAATTCAAAGTCCTCTGTGTTTTTGCATGCAAGCAAATGAAACCCATGAACATTATCTATTACTTGTTGTCTTTTTTCTCATCTACGGCATTTAATGCCTTAATTTTTTCATCTGTACAAAACTTCATCGTCCATTCTAAATGATTTGACTAAGTTCTATTCATTATTCACATCACCTATTTTCTCTCCTTCTATTCTTATTGGCACCCCCCCCTACTAAACAAGAGGTTCCGGTTTCGACTCCCAGCGGAGGCATTGAATAAATAATGATATCAGATATAACAACCTCAAGTTCTCGTCTTTACTTTTATCATTCCTGGAAATAAGTGATAGTTTGTCTGCTCCTTGACAAAATGTCATGAAGTGTCAATTTATCAGATTTCAGAAAAAGAAAAACCCAACATATTGTTCCCTGTTCTATCAAAGTAGACAGGTTTAGGTAATTACCGCAGCTAATTACCATATCTACTCACGGATGTAATGTTATCTCTATTGTGAAATACTCATTTGCTTGACCTGTACGTACGCATTTAGTTTTTGACGGACCTTATATTTATTTGAAACTCCATTTAAAATCAAATCCTTCCAATACTGGCCATATTTAGGTCAAACAATGCTGGCCATATTATTTCTGATTGGTCAGAGGCGTAAAAACCACAGTAGAAGAATAAACGGACGGTGATAAGCGAGATGTCCGTTTATATCCGGTCTCTTACAAACCCAGATAGGTTTGTGTTTTACGTGTATATAACATCTGTATAGACATATGTGACAAAAATCTCCATTTTATCAAAACCGCCATTTTTACTGTTATCCTTTCTATTAGATGGATTGATTTAAATAAATGTTTATTTTCAATTGATGTGGTTTTTTAACCTGTTCCAGGCGAATTTTACAATACCTTTCTCCTGTTTGATCTTATGTTATGAAAGTATTACAACATATTGATATAGGGTAACGTTCGTGATAACTGTACATAACTATTTGTTCCTTTTTTGTGTGTGTTTTTTAATCTAGTTTATATTGTGTATATACATGAGTGTGTGTGTGTGTCAATATATTTCATTTTTCGGAGTATGACTTGAAACATCTCGACGTGAAAACAAGTTTATTAAAGGTATTCAGGTAAGATTTTGGGTCTATGAGATGGCGCGGCTTCCAACTTTTCACATTTCAGAATTATGAAAGATCATAAAAACATAGAGTTAGGACATTACAGGCTTAAATAAACGGTTAAAGATTTACTCATTCGCAAATAATTGGAAATGGTTTGTTATCTCTACAATTAAATTGTTTCGTAAACAGTTATTCGTCTTGCGCCAAGAGCCCATTTAATTCGCCATGTTTACAATAAGTAGCGAAACCTTCCTTTTCTGAGGGGGAGGGGGGATTAGTGATGAAATGCTTAAATATGAAACAACGATGTGTGTGTGTGTGTGTTTTAGACTTGTATACATGTATGCTATATGTACTTATTATATTATTATTGTTTCGACTATGAGTCGTATGGCTCTCGGCTAATAAAGAGTCTGAATCTGAATCTGATGTCTGGTTCCCAAATGTACTGTAAAAAGCATATTGATGTTTATACGTGCATGCCAGCGCATGTATTAGCATCATTTGTTTACAAGACCGATCTTAAACAAGGCGATTTGATCATGAGTCTGTTGCTGCAATTTCTATAAATTATAACAATTGCGGATTTGCGTCTTTTTTAACGACGGATCAAGCAATGCTGTTGACAACCTACAGGGAATGGATCCAATGTCATTAGTTCTATTGTAGTCCTGAATCGCCATTGTTCTATCTCATGTATACGGAAGGGAGAGACTCAAGAACGAGACAGAGGACATTTCTCTAAACCGACATTATCTGATGGCGAACACGCTTAAAATCAAGTTGGGGAACATCACTTGTTGGAATGGAATCTGGCTTCTCAGTAAACACTACATACCATAAGGTCCATAGACACATTCATTACTTAAAGCCTTGGTTCGAACCTCAGAGAAAACCTCTGATAAACAGAAATATTTGTCTCCAAAACTTATAATGCCCTCAAAAGAGAACCTGCTGATATATCAGGACATATGTTGTTTTGTAATATTGGGAAGTCGAAGGCAATGCCCCCTTCAGAGTGATCGTCTCCGCAGTTTTTATTGGTGGGTGTCATCTTTTAAGTTATAATTGTTTTGAGAAAAGTTCATTCTGCAATACTTGAGCTTTCATCTCCCGTGGATATGAAATAGGGATATGATGATACAAGACTAAAGCTCAAAATGACGCCATTTAGTTAAATCCGCGAAGTTTGGGATATATTTCGAGTACCTGCCAGACGCAATGCGGGATCCCCTTGGAACTGCCAGTACCTGTAACTATGCACTGGGAACGTTTTCTTCCGGCAGGATTTCAGCTTTGAAAAATATTTTCTGATCAGAAAACATTATCTTGTGGTAAGTTGAAATAAAACCACAGTGTTCTGAGTGTAAAATGAAACGAGGTACAACCAACATTCGAACCATGGATCCCTGATAACTGCCGACCAACTGATCAACTGATTTTCTAAAGAAAAAATTAACAAAGAGGCCCTTGAAAAAAAAGTAGTTGAATTTAAGACCTGGTGTTGCGGGAGGTTAAGCGCCTTTGCTCCATCGACGTTCTCAGCGTGAGGTCTAGGGTAGTGACAACGAACCACATGACACACTAATGAACATCATCATCAACATAGATTTTTTCAATTTATTTTTTTTAACTTTTTGCTACATCCACATCAACCAGACATACAGTACACACATACTCTCACATAAAGATAAGGGCAATCGTTTCCCAGTCCTCCTCCTCCTCCTCCTCCTCCTCCTCAAGAATCATTATAATCATCACGTATGCAAATTGAATCGCATCATCAGCATCTGATCATAATATGTATAATGACAAGCATCATCATCATCATCATCATCAAAGTTATCTCCATTATCCTCATCATCCTACACACACACACATAAACACATGAAAAAGACGAAAGAGACAAACTATATAGAAGCATAGAGTCGAAAGAAGAGAAAAGTGAAGAAAAAAGGAAGAAAAAGAAAGAAGGCAAATAGAAGAGGAAAAGAAAGAAAGATAAAGATTTGGGTAAGTTTTTCTACCTGGGCATAGTTAAATTCTGTATCAGTTTAATCATGATTCCTGTGAATTAAACATCTGCAAAGTCTAACAACTGTTCTGCATTTTCTCCATTCTTTGTCAAACTTATTCTGTGCAGAATCACATTGACTGTTTAAAATATATATTTGAACCGTATACTATTCTTTTATCGTGTTAATTAAGGCTTTTAGACTCAACATTTTATGTCGACACCTTGTCTGATATATGTAAAACTTAATAATAATTTAAAAATTCATTGTCAATATCATATCATAAATATATATAGATATTGATTTATACTAAAACCACTACATTCACTAAGGGCATGCGCCGTAGGACTCTATTTATTGTGGCTAATACTAAGTGAATTGTTTTGCGTCGCCGAAGCCATTTTCCATTCGACAAGAGATTGAGACATCTAAAAGCTCTTGGTTGACAGAAGGCTACAAACGAAGACTACAGATCGACTAACAAAGGTAGGCTTGAATCATTTTGATTGAATCTGGGCTTGAACGAGAAGGCCATGTCAGTAAGCAATAACACCAACATAGCGTTAAGTTATAGTTCCCTTACCTCTATCTCGTTTTACATAGCGTTAAGTTATAGTTCCCTTACCTCTATCCCGTTTTACATAGCGTTAAGTTATAGTTCCCTTACCTCTATCTAGGTTTACATAGCGGTAAGTTATAGTTCCCTTACCTCTATCTCGTTTTACATAGCGTTAAGTTATAGTTCCCTTACCTCTATCTCGTTTTACCTAGCGTTAAGTTATAGTTCCCTACATGTATCTCGTTTTACATAGCATTACGTTATAGTTCCTTTGCCTCTACTTCGTTTTACATAGTGTTAAGTTATAGTTCCCTTACTTCTATCTTGTTTTACACAACGTTAAGTTATAGTTCATTTGCCTCTACTTCGTTTTACATAGCATTAAGTTATAGTTCCATCGCCTCTATCTCGTTTTACACAGCGTTAAGTTATAGTTCCATTGCCTCTATCTCTTTTTACATAGCGTTACGTTATAGTTCCCTTACCTCTATCCCGTTTTACATAGCGGTAAGTTTTAGTTCCCTTACCTCTATCTCGTTTAACATAGCGTTAAGTCATAGTTCCTCCCCCTCTATCTCGTTTTACATAGCGGTAAGTATTAGTTCCCTTACCTCTATCTCGTTTTACATAGCGGTAAGTTATAGTTCACTTACCTCTATCTCGTTTAACATAGCGTTAAGTTATAGTTCCTTTACCTCTATCTCGTTTTACATAGCGGTAAGTTTTAGTTCCCTTACCTCTATCTCGTTTTACATAGCGTTAAGTTATAGTTCCCTTACCTCTATCTCGTTTTACATAGCGTTAGATTATATTTTCCTTACCTCTATCTCGTTTTACATAGCGTTAAGTTATAGTTCCCTTACCTCTATCTCGTTTTACATAGCGTTAAGTTATAGTTCCCTTACCTCTATCTCGTTTTACATAGCGTTAAGTTATAGTTCCCTTACCTCTATCTCGTTTTACATAGCGTTAAGTTATAGTTCCCTTACCTCTATCTCGTTTTACATAGCGTTAAGTTATAGTTCCCTTACCTCTATCTCGTTTTACATAGCGTTAAGTTATAGTTCCCTTACCTCTATCTCGTTTTACATAGCGTTAAGTTATAGTTCCCTTACCTCTATCTCGTTTTACATAGCGTTAAGTTATAGTTCCCTTACCTCTATCTCGTTTTACATAGCGTTAAGTTATAGTTCCCTTACCTCTATCTCGTTTTACATAGCGTTAAGTTATAGTTCCCTTACCTCTATCTCGTTTTACATAGCGTTAAGTTATAGTTCCCTTACCTCTATCTCGTTTTACATAGCGTTAAGTTATAGTTCCCTTACCTCTATCTCGTTTTACATAGCGTTAAGTTATAGTTCCCTTACCTCTATCTCGTTTTACATAGCGTTAAGTTATAGTTCCCTTACCTCTATCTCGTTTTACATAGCGTTAAGTTATAGTTCCCTTACCTCTATCTCGTTTTACATAGCGTTAAGTTATAGTTCCCTTACCTCTATCTCGTTTTACATAGCGTTAAGTTATAGTTCCCTTACCTCTATCTCGTTTTACATAGCGTTAAGTTATAGTTCCCTTACCTCTATCTCGTTTTACATAGCGTTAAGTTATAGTTCCCTTACCTCTATCTCGTTTTACATAGCGTTAAGTTATAGTTCCCTTACCTCTATCTCGTTTTACATAGCGTTAAGTTATAGTTCCCTTACCTCTATCTCGTTTTACATAGCGTTAAGTTATAGTTCCCTTACCTCTATCTCGTTTTACATAGCGTTAAGTTATAGTTCCCTTACCTCTATCTCGTTTTACATAGCGTTAAGTTATAGTTCCCTTACCTCTATCTCGTTTTACATAGCGTTAAGTTATAGTTCCCTTACCTCTATCTCGTTTTACATAGCGTTAAGTTATAGTTCCCTTACCTCTATCTCGTTTTACATAGCGTTAAGTTATAGTTCCCTTACCTCTATCTCGTTTTACATAGCGTTAAGTTATAGTTCCCTTACCTCTATCTCGTTTTACATAGCGTTAAGTTATAGTTCCCTTACCTCTATCTCGTTTTACATAGCGTTAAGTTATAGTTCCCTTACCTCTATCTCGTTTTACATAGCGTTAAGTTATAGTTCCCTTACCTCTATCTCGTTTTACATAGCGTTAAGTTATAGTTCCCTTACCTCTATCTCGTTTTACATAGCGTTAAGTTATAGTTCCCTTACCTCTATCTCGTTTTACATAGCGTTAAGTTATAGTTCCCTTACCTCTATCTCGTTTTACATAGCGTTAAGTTATAGTTCCCTTACCTCTATCTCGTTTTACATAGCGTTAAGTTATAGTTCCCTTACCTCTATCTCGTTTTACATAGCGTTAAGTTATAGTTCCCTTACCTCTATCTCGTTTTACATAGCGTTAAGTTATAGTTCCCTTACCTCTATCTCGTTTTACATAGCGTTAAGTTATAGTTCCCTTACCTCTATCTCGTTTTACATAGCGTTAAGTTATAGTTCCCTTACCTCTATCTCGTTTTACATAGCGTTAAGTTATAGTTCCCTTACCTCTATCTCGTTTTACATAGCGTTAAGTTATAGTTCCCTTACCTCTATCTCGTTTTACATAGCGTTAAGTTATAGTTCCCTTACCTCTATCTCGTTTTACATAGCGTTAAGTTATAGTTCCCTTACCTCTATCTCGTTTTACATAGCGTTAAGTTATAGTTCCCTTACCTCTATCTCGTTTTACATAGCGTTAAGTTATAGTTCCCTTACCTCTATCTCGTTTTACATAGCGTTAAGTTATAGTTCCCTTACCTCTATCTCGTTTTACATAGCGTTAAGTTATAGTTCCCTTACCTCTATCTCGTTTTACATAGCGTTAAGTTATAGTTCCCTTACCTCTATCTCGTTTTACATAGCGTTAAGTTATAGTTCCCTTACCTCTATCTCGTTTTACATAGCGTTAAGTTATAGTTCCCTTACCTCTATCTCGTTTTACATAGCGTTAAGTTATAGTTCCCTTACCTCTATCTCGTTTTACATAGCGTTAAGTTATAGTTCCCTTACCTCTATCTCGTTTTACATAGCGTTAAGTTATAGTTCCCTTACCTCTATCTCGTTTTACATAGCGTTAAGTTATAGTTCCCTTACCTCTATCTCGTTTTACATAGCGTTAAGTTATAGTTCCCTTACCTCTATCTCGTTTTACATAGCGTTAAGTTATAGTTCCCTTACCTCTATCTCGTTTTACATAGCGTTAAGTTATAGTTCCCTTACCTCTATCTCGTTTTACATAGCGTTAAGTTATAGTTCCCTTACCTCTATCTCGTTTTACATAGCGTTAAGTTATAGTTCCCTTACCTCTATCTCGTTTTACATAGCGTTAAGTTATAGTTCCCTTACCTCTATCTCGTTTTACATAGCGTTAAGTTATAGTTCCCTTACCTCTATCTCGTTTTACATAGCGTTAAGTTATAGTTCCCTTACCTCTATCTCGTTTTACATAGCGTTAAGTTATAGTTCCCTTACCTCTATCTCGTTTTACATAGCGTTAAGTTATAGTTCCCTTACCTCTATCTCGTTTTACATAGCGTTAAGTTATAGTTCCCTTACCTCTATCTCGTTTTACATAGCGTTAAGTTATAGTTCCCTTACCTCTATCTCGTTTTACATAGCGTTAAGTTATAGTTCCCTTACCTCTATCTCGTTTTACATAGCGTTAAGTTATAGTTCCCTTACCTCTATCTCGTTTTACATAGCGTTAAGTTATAGTTCCCTTACCTCTATCTCGTTTTACATAGCGTTAAGTTATAGTTCCCTTACCTCTATCTCGTTTTACATAGCGTTAAGTTATAGTTCCCTTACCTCTATCTCGTTTTACATAGCGTTAAGTTATAGTTCCCTTACCTCTATCTCGTTTTACATAGCGTTAAGTTATAGTTCCCTTACCTCTATCTCGTTTTACATAGCGTTAAGTTATAGTTCCCTTACCTCTATCTCGTTTTACATAGCGTTAAGTTATAGTTCCCTTACCTCTATCTCGTTTTACATAGCGTTAAGTTATAGTTCCCTTACCTCTATCTCGTTTTACATAGCGTTAAGTTATAGTTCCCTTACCTCTATCTCGTTTTACATAGCGTTAAGTTATAGTTCCCTTACCTCTATCTCGTTTTACATAGCGTTAAGTTATAGTTCCCTTACCTCTATCTCGTTTTACATAGCGTTAAGTTATAGTTCCCTTACCTCTATCTCGTTTTACATAGCGTTAAGTTATAGTTCCCTTACCTCTATCTCGTTTTACATAGCGTTAAGTTATAGTTCCCTTACCTCTATCTCGTTTTACATAGCGTTAAGTTATAGTTCCCTTACCTCTATCTCGTTTTACATAGCGTTAAGTTATAGTTCCCTTACCTCTATCTCGTTTTACATAGCGTTAAGTTATAGTTCCCTTACCTCTATCTCGTTTTACATAGCGTTAAGTTATAGTTCCCTTACCTCTATCTCGTTTTACATAGCGTTAAGTTATAGTTCCCTTACCTCTATCTCGTTTTACATAGCGTTAAGTTATAGTTCCCTTACCTCTATCTCGTTTTACATAGCGTTAAGTTATAGTTCCCTTACCTCTATCTCGTTTTACATAGCGTTAAGTTATAGTTCCCTTACCTCTATCTCGTTTTACATAGCGTTAAGTTATAGTTCCCTTACCTCTATCTCGTTTTACATAGCGTTAAGTTATAGTTCCCTTACCTCTATCTCGTTTTACATAGCGTTAAGTTATAGTTCCCTTACCTCTATCTCGTTTTACATAGCGTTAAGTTATAGTTCCCTTACCTCTATCTCGTTTTACATAGCGTTAAGTTATAGTTCCCTTACCTCTATCTCGTTTTACATAGCGTTAAGTTATAGTTCCCTTACCTCTATCTCGTTTTACATAGCGTTAAGTTATAGTTCCCTTACCTCTATCTCGTTTTACATAGCGTTAAGTTATAGTTCCCTTACCTCTATCTCGTTTTACATAGCGTTAAGTTATAGTTCCCTTACCTCTATCTCGTTTTACATAGCGTTAAGTTATAGTTCCCTTACCTCTATCTCGTTTTACATAGCGTTAAGTTATAGTTCCCTTACCTCTATCTCGTTTTACATAGCGTTAAGTTATAGTTCCCTTACCTCTATCTCGTTTTACATAGCGTTAAGTTATAGTTCCCTTACCTCTATCTCGTTTTACATAGCGTTAAGTTATAGTTCCCTTACCTCTATCTCGTTTTACATAGCGTTAAGTTATAGTTCCCTTACCTCTATCTCGTTTTACATAGCGTTAAGTTATAGTTCCCTTACCTCTATCTCGTTTTACATAGCGTTAAGTTATAGTTCCCTTACCTCTATCTCGTTTTACATAGCGTTAAGTTATAGTTCCCTTACCTCTATCTCGTTTTACATAGCGTTAAGTTATAGTTCCCTTGCCTCTATCTCGTTTTACATAGCGTTAAGTTATAGTTCCCTTGCCTCTATCTCGTTTTACATAGCGTTAAGTTATAGTTCCCTTACCCCTATCTCGTTTTACACAGCGTTAAGTTATAGTTCCCTTGCCTTTTTGAAACATTTTTCAGATGCGTGGTTGCTATTGAAATTGAACATAATTTGTTAAATATTACAAAAAATGAGACTTGAACGTGATTCCGGTAAATTATCGACATATTTCTTTGTTAAGTTGTGTTTCTAAAATATTGGAAAGGAGTGTTTCCAAATATGTCTTCAATTTTGCACGGGACAATTTTATTTGTTTATAAAGATCAATCAAGATTACTGCCAGGTCATTCGACAGTTCATCAGCTGATCGAGCTTTATCTTAATATTGTTTCTGCCATTGACAGAAAAGAATATTCGTGTGTTGTATTTTGCAACATCTCCAAGGCGTTTGATGAAGTATTGCATAATGGACTGTTATTCAAACTTCGCCTAACCTTACTTGTAATAACGAACCGCTTCCTTTCACGAACCTTCGTTGTCACATTGGAGTGTTTCTCAGTAGTAACGACCATGTGTATCAAATCATTAAAACAGCTTCTTCTAAAGTTTCTGCATTAAAACAATTGAAATATTAAGTTAGTAAGGATACATTAAATATTATCTATGCATCTTTCATATGACCAACCCTTGAGTTTGCCTCTTGTGTATGGGATGGTTGTTCTGTCGAATTGTCAAATGCCTTGGAGAGGGTGGGTGCAGCAGGAAGCAGCCATAGTTGTATCTGGTCTTTCCTCTGGCGCCTCTTGTGAGGCACTTTACTTTGAAACTGGATGGGTACCTTTAAAATCTAAGAGAGAAAAAAACTTTCTACTTTTTATAAGATGCAAAATAGAGGTTTGAAACGAATAAGTGGACAACTTTTGCAACCAGAACATTTCCCCTCCTGTCCCTTCTTTCACCTTTTCCCTCACTATCAACACTTGTCTCAAAAGAAATTGATATAAATAAACTTGTTTATTTCTGTTAGATCGATTAAAACATTCTGAGTTGTCCATCTTGATGTAAGAAGCCATTCATTTTGTTGTCCAGTTCATATAAGAGAATAAACAGAAGAGCTTTACAGACCTTATAACCCTCAGCTGACTGCCTTCATTGAAATTGTTACCACTGCCCAGCATGAAACGTCATGATCATTTTATAACAGACTGATTTACAAATCATAATATTTTAATTAAGAATCAATGTCCTTTGAAAATGCATTGGATTTATTTCTGATATAAAAAATAAATGAACATTCTTTGTTAAAACTTTGCACTATCGAAACAATTGAAAAGGAAAGAGGAAGAAAAATAGATGGAGGTCCAAAATATCCCAATAGGGACAGAAGCACGATTTTATGATGAATATGTCTGAGAAATAAGAGAAATAAATCGTTAATGATAATGATGTACCTCCGTTTCTACAGTTAGACATCAAACTATGAATTAAAGGAAATGCCAGAATGCTGTGGTTATTTTTTTATATTTTCAACAAAAGAACAGCTTTAAGGATCCTATTGCACTGTGGTTTCGCCGAAATACAGTAACCTCGTCTTCACTTCCGTTTAGATATAAATGGCCCGGTCTGGCCCCGCTGAGTTTTTATACTCACAGACTTCTGATGATTTATATCTTATTTATTCCTTTTCAGAACGGTTTTATCAAAGCTTTAGTCATGCCGGAAAGAACAGTTTCCAATGCAGTTGTTACAGTTTTAGGCAGTGTTACGGGGATCTTTTTAATTGGTATGGTAATGATAAATGTGTAAATTCAGGAGGTATGATACATATTTTGTGCTAATGTAGATATAAATGAGAGTGTGCATTACATCCGTCACCGCAGGACCGGTATTTCGTGAAGATTATGTAAGTATTTTTTTAAAATATTTTTCTTATTTATTTGCTGATGTTATCAAATTTGCTTGCAGTAATAAATCAAAATATTATAAGGTGAAGTGTCTTTATGAAAAAACAGATATCAATTTAACGATAAGAAATACAGTTTGCGTAATCTACGCTGAAATGTCGGTGACGTCTAACGACTAGGCAGACAAAGCCTAGGCTGTTTCTGAAGGTTATGTGGGTTTTCCCTCGCCAAAATAGTAATTAAGATGATTAATTTGGTAATGCAATGTTTCCTGGAAGAGTGAAACTCCCCTTTGCGGTCAGAGGAGCACCTATAAAATCCGATGATTTCACGAACCTCTTCAAAGAGGGATATGCTGCAATCACAACACAGTCATGCAGGTAAACTATTCACACCGGATCATTTCTATCAGATCTCGATCTAACGTTTGCAATATATACATATGGCTATTTTTCTTTAAAATTCTAACGAGTAATATGAAATTATTAGTTATGTTTCTGCTGCTTTGTAAACCGTTTTAGTTGTCTTCTACATTGTATTTGTTTATTATTCAAACTGTATTAAAGAAACAGCTGGATTATTTTGACTTTTTTTATAAAAATAACCGTTCTATAAATCTACATTGTAGTAAATTACTTATTAAAATTCGTCAATTACAAGCATTCTTCTGCTGTTAATCTGATTTGTAGACCATAATTAATCCAATTTCAATTTTGCGGACTCGTATACACGTGCTCCTGACAGTATGGTCCAAATTATCGTAATAGACCACTGACCTTTGAGAGACCATAGCATATAGGTGTTTACATATGTGTAATTAATCATAACTGTAAGATACCCGTAATTTGTACAATAAAAATGAAATAATAAGGAAAACTCTCTCCAACTAGAATTGTGCGCCCTGTTCTTTGTCTTTGTAAATTCCAGATGTCTTGTAATTTGTGTGTTTTACCTCTCGAACACTTATGAATTCGATGTGGAAATATCGAATTACTTACTATAACAAGTAGATACTCCTGAAGAGGAAAATATTTGATTTAACATGATGTTGCTACTTTTGTCATTTCGATTAATGTATTCTGGTTTTGAACATGGCAGACAAAGCTAAATTTATCTTTAAAAAACTTAATTTGCTATGTAAATTTCAGATAAAACAGACAACGACGGGTTTGGTGTTTTTCTGTATAACCGGAAGTCTCCTTCTCACCATCGTCACGGTAAACGGAGAACAATATTCGAACCCTAGGCCTACCAGGAACTGTCAACAGTACCGTAGTCGCCGTGGTGAATATGAAATAACCGGAAATGACGACAGCGTGTATTGTTACCATCAGCATCTGTACCAATCCGCCCTAGGCTCCTCGCCCAACAACGCGTCCATCGTATATGTCCAGACACTTCTAGAGAAAGCCTTGAGCAGGTGTGACGGGTCTGGATCCAAATACGGGCATCCGAGACAGGTAAAGAAGAAATGCAGAAAAGGGAGATGCAGAAGAAAAAACAAAAATAAAAAACGCGGGAAGAAAGTTGCAAGAAAGCCCACATCTTACAACAAAATAAAGTATGGACGAATAACGCCTAATTGCGCTTGGGAACGAAAAGAAGTCCGGACGATGTCCAGGTCAGAATGGAACCGATTTACCAGGAGACTTAATATTCTTAAAAGGCCAATCGTAAGTTATCCATTATGAGCAATATCATTGTTATAAAAAGACGTACGATATGTACGCTATCAATAGTAAATAGAATGAAAATCCGTTTTAAAAACACTCAAATTGATTTGCAGGCCAATCGTAGTATATCTTCTTTAAAAAGCCTCATTGTCCTCAAGAGGGTGAATCGTTATTTATCTATTGATTATAGCCTCTTTCTCCTACAGAGTTCAGTCGTAGATTATCTATCTAATAGCCATGTTATTCTAAAGAGGTCAATCGTAAGTTATCTATTTTTAGATATCCTCATGATGGTAAAGAGGCCAATCGTTATTGATCTATTTAATAAGATATTTATTTCATTGAAGAAGTCAATCGTAAGTTACCTATTTAATTATGTATCTATTACTATATTTAATAACCTCGTTATCCTTAACAGGCCAATAGTAAGTTAATTTATTTAATAATGTATATATTTAATAAGTTATCTATTTTATAGCCTCGTTATTCTAAAGAGGTATATCGTAAGTTATTCATTTAATAGCCTCGTTATTCTAAAGAGGTATATCGTAAGTTATCCATCATAAAAGAAACCAAAAAATAAAAGATATTATAAAATGTAATTCGAAACCAAAACTCGATTAATTTAAAGCAAAATGTGAGCAATGGAAATATTTACATGGAGACCCAAGAAAAAGGTTCAAGGTGAGTAAGACTTCCTGTTCAGGAAGGATATGCTTATTTTGCAACATCGACGAATCCCACCATGAAAATATAGTGCGTATCAAATAACCATCGGGATCTCGAAGCATAACCTAGCCCATTGTTAACAGACATATTTTCTTTATATTTGGAGCGGATGTTCCGTTAATTAAGTTTGATTTAAAATCTTTTGTTTTACAGAGAAATCCAGGAGGGGGTTCATTTATTCCATACGATGTTATTTCTGACATCCACAGAAGTGATTCGAACCTAGATGCAGCCCATGGAGGTCCCAGCTTCCTAGGTTGGCATAGAGTGTACCTGCTCATGTAAGTTTAGATATCAGTTAAAGGAGTAAATTTGACAGAAATGAGCGTTCTTCTTCGTGTTAGATAAGATATTGGCAGAGGTAATGCATATTTAAAGATGACGTCCTTGACCTTCACTGCAGCTTCTTACTTATGTAATAATCACTGTATGACCTATATATCCCCTTGAACTGCGAATTGTTTAAATAGTTATGCATGCTACTTTTCTTTTCAGACTGGAGTCTGCCATTGGAGTTCCGGTCCCCTATTGGGACAGTCGACTGGACTATGACATGGCCGAACCTACCGACTCTATGCTGTGGACGGATGAGTTTTTCGGCCCTGGTTTTGGAATAGTGGACTCGGGGCCATTTGCAGGTTGGATTACGGCAGACAATGTTTCACTTGTGCGAAATATTGGAAGCGGTGGCAGTCTTATGTCCGCATCTATGGTAGAAGAAATATTACGTTATAGGAATCATGACCCTATTGTTGAGCCCACCCGAAGGAGTATATCCCTAGAACGAATACATGGCGGTCCCCACGTGTGGGTGGATGGGCAGCTCTCTTCCCTCCAAACAGCGCCCCAGGAACCTGTTTTTTTTCTTCATCACAGCTTTGTTGATTATATATGGTACCTGTTCAGAGTAAACATGCGAAAAAATGAAAATATAAATCCGTCAACTGATTACCCAAATAAGGGACCGAGGTCGCATGGTCGCAATGAAAATATGATTCCGTTTGGTGATCTTCGTAATATCCAAGGCTATAGTGACTTCCTTGAGAGTCTGACTCGATACAGACCTTCACCCACGTGTCCCTCCTGTGGCAGAAGTAAGTATTTAGAATGCGACAGAGGCATTAACAGATGCAAGTCGAAACCAAAACGTAAAGTCGTCACGCCTTCAGGTGCGAGTGGTCAACGTCGTAGAAGACTCGGCACAGTCCTCCTTGGTACAAAATTCATTAGCCCTCAAACCGATCCTAGGACAAGCGGAAATGTTTTAAGTTTTGGACCGTTATTGAACAGGACACTTCTGGTATAGACCGGAAGCACGATGTTTAACATGTCGGGTATAGACCGGAAGCACGATGTGTAACACTTCTGGTATAGACCGGAAGCACGATGTTTAACACGTCTGGTATAGACCGGAAGCACGATGTGTAACACTTCTGGTATAGACCGAAAGCACGATGTTTAACACGTCTGGTATAGACCGGAAGCACAATGTGTAACACTTCTGGTATAGACCGAAAGCACGGTGTGTAACACCTCTGGTATAGACCGGAAGCACAATTTTAAGGATATTTCACTATGCAATTTTAAATGGATTCCGTATCGAACGTTTATTTATCTTATTAAATTCTTATAATTCTTTTAATGTTTCTTTGTTTATTCAGTTACACAACGTACCATACGTATATCATACCTTAAGTAAACCAAAAGAATTTTAATATGGTTTGTTTTGTTTGATAACACCATCACACACATAGTGTAAAACCATGTAATTTGCACATCCCATGGCCCGACTGAATACAGTACCCGCTATGTTAGGCCTTCCAGACAAGAATTTATAAATCTTCTTATCGCCGTTTGCCTCTGAAGTTTATCACCGGTTGTTGTGTCGTGTTATACAGGTCGTCTCATGTATAGGACCATATTCGTATCGTAATTCACTAGGTTTTTTTATTACAAACCCCTGATGGTCGAGTTATAACTGACCAGCACTCGTGATAATTCGTAGCTCCGAATAGAAACCGTGTGGCCGGGCCTTAACACATGATGAAAGTCTTACTAGTCAGCACATTTCCTTGCCTGGTGTTGTTGTAGGGGTTGGGGGATACCTTTTTTCCAATGATTTCATCGAAAACAACTGTCAGTACGATGAGTGAATTTGACTCCAGAGGAGGTCAGCAATTCCTAAATGTGATATGTCCCAAACATGTTGTTCACTAATTTTAGTAAACCTCTGTCTTTTGTTTATCGGCCGATCCTGTGTTAACTACGGTGGATCATTTAAGACATGCACAATATTTTATCTCGAGCGCTCGAACTATTTTCTCGACTTCTAGAGCACTAGAGCACAGGACTTATTTTCTCGTGCGCTTGACTTACACTTTCGTATGAATCGCTTCATAATAATATTGTTCTATAATTATGAAGCAAGTCCTACGTCATATTAAAGTTGATTGCTCGAGATGACTAATGTAGAAAATTACATTGTCCGTGTCCTTAATGTACCACTGTAGTACAAACTAGGTTTACTAGTGCTAGTCTGTCTCCCACAAGTAAAGACACCCATTTTAAGATGACATATTGAAAACGCCACATGCTGCACTGTCTCACTCTCGGGATAATAGACACAGTTTTACCAAGAGTACGACAGGGACCACGCAAACACATAAATCTATGGACCACAGCCGAGGACCACGCCTATCGGACACAAGGGAGACGTCCGGCCATGGGATTTGAAACACCAAGAGGGAGAATAAAGGTCACTTTACCCCGGGCGGCGACTGGTCACAGACCTAAGTCAGTGGAAGACGATAATAAGCACCTAAACAACCATCAAACTGGAAGATTCACTATATACCTGACAGGTGAGATTGTTAACTTGTGAAGTTTTGAAATCTATAGATGTGTTGGTTGTCTGCCGCCCTTCCCTCCATAACTCTTAACCTTATTGCTATTTGAATACACATTGTCGCATTTTCAGTAAAAATAAATGTGTGTTTAATTCTTACTTAGGAAATATTTACTCTTTATAACTTCGTTACTTTAAGGGGTGTCTTTCACCCGTTCAAAATTATTTAACAAAGCCAATCTTATTGAAATACCAGAAAGTGATTTGTAGTTTTCGTTTGTCTGCGCACTGTTTAACAATTAAAACAAGGAGATATACAAAGCAGGCTGGTTCTAGTCGCACATGTCTTATATGTACTACTGAAGTAGGGGATGAATTCTATTTTATTTTTAAATGTAAAGAATCGGATTTCATCCGCCAAAAAAAAAATAACTCCTTATTACCGCTGAAAGCCATCCATGTATAAACTATTGAAATTGTAAATTGAAAAGGTCTGACGTCTTGTTTTGAAATGAGTGAATTATATACAAGTGTATGACTTGAGGTTGATCTTGCATAACAATTTATTTTACATAATACATGTTTTGTAATATCATTAAGTTGTATCGCTTACAATAATAAAGATATTTGAATTGGAAGTTCGTAACAATTGGCGCCAAACGTGGGGTCTCAATCGTATGGAAGGGGATCACCGCCATAACTATTTTTTATAGAATTAGTTACTTCTGGTTTTGAATCTAATTCTATGTACATTTGTATTATTTCCCTAGTTGATAAGTTATAGAATTAGTTACTTCTGGTTTGGAATCTAATTCTACGTTCATTTGTATTAATTCCCTAGTTGATAAGTGTCTTTTTCCATTCTATGTACATTTGTGTTTTTGTACTCGTTTACAAATCTATTGCGTGTTCGTTCCATGCTTAGCTAGTTTTCATTCCATGCTATGCTAGTTTTGATTCCATTCTATGCTAGTTTTACCGATCGCGATTTCATGTTAGCTTGTAGTAATCAATCCATTCCAGACTTACGTGATGTAGATCTGAAGCTTTCGTCATTTTTGTAAAAACAGAAATTCGAAACAAACTTTTAATTCAGAAATAGCTAGCTAGTCAACTAGTAAACGAGTAAGCCAGC
>NW_018406666.1:23876-72693 GCF_002113885.1 Mizuhopecten yessoensis
TTTTTGTCCATACCAATGAAACAGGAGTTTTTGATAAGAATGTTCAATTGAAACAAAATCATACATACTTTCAAACCCAACAAAAACGTGCTGTCATCAATATCCACTGCTTCATAGACAAGTCCATGTCAAAATTTAGTAAATTCACAGACTTAATTCTGTGGTAAATTATACAATTGTGAATGGTTATATATTTCTAACAGAATAATTCAAATCAAATAAATAACCTTTAATTGCTCTAATATAATGACAAATATATTTAGTTTGCAACACTGAACATTTATGCAGCATTTACAATTACCCAGATATGCAATTCCCTTTTAAGGTTAAAGTTGTGGCAGGGTTCAATTGCATTCCCGGTTAGACGCGATCGGTAAAACTAGCATAGCATGGAATGAACACGCAATAGATTTGTAAACGAGTGAAACAACACAAATGTACATAGCATGGAAAAATAGACACTTATCAACTAGAGAAATAATACAAATGTACACAGAATTAGATTCCAAACCAGAAGTAACTAATTCTATAACTTATCAACTAGGGCAATAATACAAATGTACATAGAATTAGAGTCAAAACCAGAAGTAACTAATTCTATAAAAAATAATTATGGCGGTGATCCCCTTCCATACAATCGTACCGTTTTGCACCGCCGACCCTCGCCCCAAGCTACACCCTAATAGAGTTTAACTGGCGCTTCCGCTTAAAGATTCCAGTGTTAAACAGTTGTTCCAAATATACAGACGACTGGTGACAATGAAATTAAAGTTCAACAATGTATTATGACAGAATAACAATTAACATTTACAGACACGTGCTGGTCAAAATGGGTTTAAACTCCTTTATATTAAATAATTTATCACTGTCACTACTTGCGTTCTTTGTGCTTCACATGTAGTTTTCATAAAAAAAAAAGTATAAACGAGATGTGCCGGCGTACAGCGAGGCGGCCTCGCTGCTAACATGCTCCAAAGTTATTCCGGACATACAACGTTCTCCACGTGAGCTATGAGCCGTCAGCACATAGAAACCATCACTAAAGGTCTTATAATTGAAAAGGTAATAAACTTTAAGCCATTTCTCAAGTGCTATCCTCCGAGCATGTTCACTTCAAATGACATGACACAGGCACGTCTCTCGCGACATGTCACAGACACTTCTGAAAGTTACCAAAATGTAATGTTACCTAATCAAGAACTAAATACATCAAAATTACTGAAAATGAGACATTAGAATAGGTGTTCGAATAGTAAAGTAAGGTTAACGACAAATCTTTAGATTACAACAATTCACAGAGACAATCTCACCTATCCGCACGCGGTTGATATATAGGCGAGTGAAATTAACGGAACCTAGGCTATAACAGTATGTAATTGAAAAGGAGCTTTATCATAGATAGTGATTAAAGGGAGCAAACTCGTACAGAATGATAATAAAATTGACTATAATACACCAAACACCTAACAGTCACTGAATCTATCTGACTATAGTTAGAAAGCCTCTTTACGTTTCGGGCGTATATGTGTACGTCTTTCTCCAGAATTTGAAAAGTATGAGTCTAAGCTTACAATTCAATTCGCTTGTCAGTCAACCATTCAATGGTTATTGTTCGCTTTGGAATGGTCCGCGAAGGGGTCCTACCACAGGTAGTTTTAATACATTCTCTGTTATTGAGTTTTTCTCCCATTCTTCATTTTCAAATTTTGACTTCTTTTCTCCTTACGACGCCTTATCTACCCTACGAGATTTTCACGCTTCATTTGCCTTACTCGGGAGTCATCGCAAACTACTCTACTATGGATGCAGGACGATCAATGTCTAGTTCGGAACGTCTGCAACAGGACAATCAGGCAGCGTCTAACAGTTCTCGGACAATTGGCAAATAAGAATTTGCTTCGCCATGTATAAATGTGCTGCTTACATGTGACCTCTTGTTACACTATATAGTTAGTGAAAACTTAGACATGTTCATCACTGTGTTAACACAATGTTGTATATGATCACAAGATCATGGTTGACGGTTACCTGAGGTCTTTTTCGATTGTTATGTTACCCAGTGTACTTTTTCCCCCGTTTAATCTTTCCAAAAGTAGTTGTTCCACTCAGTTTAATTAAAACGACTTTGCAATTGGTTTAGATGGGACATAAACAAACATTGATTTGACCAATCTTGAAGCGCGTTCACAGTGTTTTTAAGAATAAAAGTATAATTTTTAGTTATCTCTATATAGATTCGAATAATTCGCTAATAAAAGTGGCTGTGATGAGTCCTTTCTTCAAGAACAATTTAGCGACCGGCTACAATCAAAACTCGTTTGCTTAATAAATTCATTGTATCCATATGTAAACAAATATTTCTCTTACATGCTTTTTCTAAAGATAGTCGGTTTGTTTACTTCTGTCTGTGAATGTGGTATTCTTCTTACAACTTATCAAATAAAAGTTAATGTTAAAGGCGTGCCAGGGTTTTATTGAAGAGACTTAAATACTTTACGACGCATGTCTATCGTGTCAAGATGATTTATTTTCACTGAAGTTAATCAGTAGTTTTTCAGTGACCTGTGTGTTACAGGATATATCCATCAAGGGCTGGTTTATTTTCTTGTCCTCGAATTTGGTCGTTCCCGTGAGCTCTTTAAGAAGACACTAATTAAGAACCTTGTGAATATCTTTTACAACTAACTTTGCCTCATCATTTTGTTTACGTCTAATATTCCTGTTGTTATTTTCCTTAGTACAACTGACGTGTTCTCTATGGACGCACTTCACGCATGAGGTTTTTTTCAATATTTACTCGTTTTGTTACTGCACTCAAGTTTTAAATACGTCCTTCCGTAAGTGGCAATATTTTATTTTATTTTTTATTATTCATTTTTTTTTTTTTACAAGACAAGACAAAACAAATATGACATTGTTCATAAGTACATGAATGTTCATACATATTAAACATCATCGTCATCTGACATCATCATCATCAGACATCATCATCATCATATAAGATATTATTATTAACACTATCATCAGTTATCATCATCATCATCATCTTATATTATTCTAAACATTATCATCTGACATCATATGAAATCATCAACATTATCATCTTCATCATCATCTTATATTATTCTTAACATTATCATCTGACATCATCATCATCATCATCATCATCATAATTGTCTGACATCATCCTCATCATCATCAGCCATCATTATCATATGTCATCATTTTTATCTGATATCATAAACAGATATTAAAAAATGATGCCAATGCCATGTACATACATAAAGACATACACTGAGACACTGATGCAAAAACAGTATATATAAACCTATGATATCAAACACACAAGAACAAAACCAAATAAACTGAAACAGAAAAAAAAAGTCAGAAAAAAAGCACAAAACATTACAGGGGATGGGGAGCACTCCTAGGTCATTATATTTTAACTTTAGCCTGACGAATTAAAATGTATGAAATATTTGATGATTATTATTACAGTGAGGAGACGATAAAGTACAATAGATGTATATATGTATAGAACAAATATGTCATATATATATATAAATATATAGTCATATTATAACTGCATCCAGTTATCTATTTGATGGTTTAACTCATTCTTATTTATTAATTTATTGTTTATACACAAGGATCTTTTGTGCTTTTAATTCAAGTTTGATATGGTTTTTGAGACTAGTCAGATTAAGGTCTATTTCTAGGTATTTAGTTTTATATATGTATTGTTTTATAAGTATTATTATGATGTTTTCTATATAAAACTTTGTATGGTTATATGTATGTTTACCAAAAAGGAATTCTTGTTTTTCAAATCTTAGTGTAAGGTTTTAAGTTATAATATTTGTTTTCAGCTCGTCAATTAGCCTATCAACTTTTTCGCAATCCCATTGAATATGGACTATTGTTTCAGGGTGAATTTTACAGAAAGTGCAAAGGTTATTGTGTGATTTGCCAATTTTGAATAAAAATGTGTTTGCAGTGAGAATTCTGTGGTTTATTCTGTACTGTAGCCACTGTAGTTTGGAGTTGGTGGTGGTTTTAAAAGGACATTTATATATGTTTTTCCATGTTTTTTCATCTATATTTTCATTTAATATCCATTTTCTTTGAGCAGTAGGTTTAACATTATTTTTAATTAATGTTAAATATATGTCTTGTGCTCCTTTACTATTTTTAAGCATTAACTTAAGATTGATAGGTATTTTTGGAAAAATAACTGGGTTTTTTTAAGTAAAAATGTGATGATTTTTTCTGATAAAATGAAGCACAGCATTCTTTAGGCCTTGGTATGTCAAAAAATTAGTATTTATGTTATATTTTTCTTGAAATTCTTCAAAGTGGTAGAGTGATCCATCCTGTTTAATAATGTTATATACAAATTGTACTCCCTTTTTAAACCATGAATTTTTGAATGTAAATTTTCTGTCAATTTTAATTTCACTATTGAACCACAGAGGGTTTTCACGTATATTTGTATTGTATATATTGCTAGAGATAATAGTATTGTACCATGCTTCTAAGACATCTTTCCAAAAGAGGTTACTACAACGTTTAGATTCTTCTTTCAATTTTTCAAGCCCACAGTTAGCTAATGTTTCTTTATCAAAATAAGTTTCTAAAATAAGAGCCCAATTTCCTTCTTCTTTATATACCCGTCTTATCCATGTTGCTTTAAGAGCTGTTATAAAAGATTTTAAATGTATCATTTTCAGACCACCTTCTTCATAACTTTTAATTATCACATCTCTCTTTATTTCATCTGGTTTACCATTCCACAAAAATTCATACATTATACTATTAATTTTTCTTATATATGTTTCATCAGGATTTGGTAGTGCTATAAATAAATGGTTAAACTGTGATATAAGTAGTGTTTTAATAACTGATATTTTACCTATTGGTCTACTCGTCTATTCCATGATGATATAAGAGATTTTAGTTTTATAAGTTTTTTATCAAAATTTAGTTTTGTAATTCTGTGTAAGTCAACATCATAGTCTATCCCTAGCAAATTGAACGTTGTACTTCCCAATTGTAAATTACAATCTGCTGTGTAAGTGTTTCCACTATATTTTGTAAGTGGCAATATTGGTGACTTTCCCGAGCCTTCAAAAATTGGAGAATTCAACATGGAAGTTAATCACCATGGCTCGGTATTAGCGATATTGCTACCAAAGTCGATTAACAGGTCCCTGTGAGCAACATGATGGACGATACTACAAATGAGGAGGAACGCGTAAGGTCACTGTTATGTAGGCGATTTAAAATAGAGTTACTTCTCGTGATCGTTGAAAGATAATTTATACTCATGCTAGTCCGTGTACCCGAAATGGAAACTTCACATTTGCCTTTCTTCTTGTTTCAGTGTCTTTTTGCCTTCTCATATCGAGTTTGTATTTTGTTGACCAGCTAATTTTAAGTCTTATGTTATGTATACATTACAATAAGACACTAAATGTAACGACCCATTACAATAGGACACTAAATGTAACGACCCATTACAAAAGACACTACATGTAACGACCCATTACAATAAGACACTAAATGTAACGACCCGTTACAATAAAACACTACATGTAACGACCCATTACAATAAGACACTACATATAACGACCCGTTACAATAAGACACTTCATGTAACGACCCCTTACAATAGGACACCACATGTAACGACCCATTACAATAAGGCACTACATGTAACGACCCATTACAATAGGACAGCACATGTAACGACCCATTACAATAAGACACAATAAGACACTACATGTAACGACCCGTTAAAATAAGACACTTCATGTAACGCCCCATTACAATAAGACACTACATGTAACGTCCCATTACAATAGGACACCGCATGTAACGACCCATTACAATAAGACACTACAGGTAACGACCCATTACAATAGGACACCACATGTAACTACCCATTACAATAAGACACCACATGTAACGACCCGTTACAATAAGACACCACATGTAACGACCCGTTACAATAAGACACTACAGGTAACGACCCATTACAATAGGACACCACATGTACCGACCCGTTACAATAAGACACTAAATGTAACGACCCGTTGCAATAAAACACTACATGTAACGACCCATTACAATAATACACCACATGTAACGACCCGTTACAATAAGACACCGCATGTAACGACCCGTTCCAATAAGACACTACATGTAACGACCCATTCCAATAAGACACTAAATGTAACGACGTGTTACAAACTACATGTAACGACCCATTACAATAAGACCCCACATGTAACGACCCGTTACAATAAGACACTTCATGTACCGACCCATTACAATAGGACACCACATGTAACTACCCATTACAATAAGACACCACATGTAACGACCCATTACAATAAGACCCCACATGTAACGACCCGTTACAATAAGACACTACATGTAACGACCATGTAACGACCCGTTACAATAAGACACTACAGGTAACGACCCATTACAATAGGACACCACATGTACCGACCCGTTACAATAAGACACTAAATGTAACGACCCGTTGCAATAAAACACTACATGTAACGACCCATTACAATAATACACCACATGTAACGACCCGTTACAATAAGACACCGCATGTAACGACCCGTTCCAATAAGACACTACATGTAACGACCCATTACAATAAGACACCACATGTAACGACCCATTACAATAAGGCACTACATGTAACGACCCGTTACAATAAGGCACTACATGTAACGACCCGTTACAATAAGACACTACACGTAACGACCCGTTACAATAAGACACTTCATGTACCGACCCATTACAATAGGACACCACATGTACCGACCCGTTACAATAAGACACTAAATGTAACGACCCATTACAATAAGACACTAAATGTAACGACCCATTACAATAAGACACCACATGTAACGACCCATTACAATAGGACACCAAATGTAACGACCCGTTACAATAAGACACTACAGGTAACGACCCATTACAATAGGACACCACATGTAACTACCCATTACAATAAGACACCACATGTAACGACCCGTTACAATAAGACACCGCATGTAACGACCCGTTCCAATAAGACACTACATGTAACGACCCATTCCAATAAGACACTAAATGTAACGACGTGTTACAATAAGACACTACATGTAGGTATTGGACTGCACGATACTAAGTCGACCCGCGATCATGTCTACAACAATAGACCTGTTACAATAAGACACTACATGTAACGACCGATTACAATAGGACACCTCAGTTAACGACACATTACAATAATACACCACATGTAACGACCCGTTACAATAAGACACTACAGGTAACGACCCATTACAATAGGACACCACATGTACCGACCCGTTACAATAAGACACTACATGTAACGTCCCGTTACAATAAGACACTACATGTAACGACCATGTAACGACCCGTTACAATAAGACACTTCATGTAACGCCCCATTACAATAAGACACTACATGTAACGACCATGTAACGACCCGTTACAATAAGACACTACAGGTAACGACCCATTACAATAGGACACCACATGTACCGACCCGTTACAATAAGACACTACATGTACCGACCCATTACAATAAGACACTACATGTAACGTCCCGTTACAATAAGACACTACATGTAACGACCATGTAACGACCCGTTACAATAAGACACTTCATGTAACGCCCCATTACAATAAGACACTACATGTAACGACCCATTACAATAAGACACTAAATGTAACGACGTGTTACAATAAGACACTACATGTAGGTATTGGACTGCACGATCCTAAGTCGACCCGCGATCATGTCTACAACAATAGACCTAGACTTGAAACTGTTCTAGACATAGTAAATATATCAACAGTAAATATATATAAAAATGTGTTGATCTGTTCCAAAAGATATGATTGGTCATATGTACATTTAACATTTCATTTAGTCTTTTCCGTTAAGTTTTATTTAATGCGTTTTTGTCAGTTAAACCTGGTTTAAATGAATTACAATGTCCGATAATGACAACAGAGTTTTTTCCGAAAATGGTTAAGTAACATTGATAAAGTGTATTCCTATATTTTATAAAATACATTGAAATTGCGTCCACAGAATAATTATGAATCAGGCGTGTGATGCCGAACAGTACTTTGCAAAATGGTGCGCGCGCTTCTTCGTACACGTAGATTGTAAGTATCTTCGGGATCATGTTGTAAACATATCTGCATTTGAAACACCAGGAGATGTCAATTTGTATACGTACATGTACGTACGATAAAACTTGTGATATTATTGAAATCAGTGTCGTAATAAACTACCTTAGGATATAAAGTGGGTTTTTTTATCTTGAAGTGGCGGAAAAAGGTGCTTAGCCAAACAGAGAGTAAAAAGTCGTCTACTTCACAAAAAAGTTGAAGAAATATTTACAAATGAAAAGACTAACTGTGCAATGAATTATCATGATTTGAAAACAATCCTTATTTTTCTATCAGTATGTCATTGATACATATTTTTGCTTTACTTTATATACAAAGATTGGAGTATGTGTATCAGGTATTGATGCGAACGATTATTTTTAAAGTTGGTGCCTTATAGTTTCGTTGTCATTTCCCCGTTTATCAGAACATCACATTTCTTGAAGTTAACATAGATTTTCATTTCGGATGTCATCGATGAAGCAAAAGACGCTTAACCTTTGGGAACGTCTGGTCCCCCTCCAATAAATGCCCTTCTTTGGTTACATTTCAACAAAATTTAGTGTGGAAAGGTACATCTGCAGCTTTAAAGGTTTCAAGGGGTGATGTTGTTTAAATTTACAGTTACAGGGGGGGGGGGGGGGGGGTACGTTTTGTGAGGAGGTTGTAGCTCCCTGATTGTGTAACTCGCATAGAAAGATACGGTGGTACGTGCAAAATCGCACCAGGTTTTATAGGTAAATGCACTGCATGTTGATAAAACATGTTCATTATCAGGAGCATGACCTTGGTGCAGGAGAACTCTTGTGAAAGTCATGTTGTCTATAATCGAGCCGTGACCTGCAACAGAAGCTTTGACGTTTTTAGAACACACTTGTGTATACTTTCAAAATTGTGCATCAATTGAGACTTTAGGAACAGATATTTAGAAGCTCTAGCTTTAACGTTTTTTGTTGTTTTGGGGTTTTTTAACTACTTTTTTTAAGTACAGTTTTAGACCCTGTTCTGTTACCTTTTCCTACGTGATCATATGCGAATATGGTTTCTAAAACCAAATACATAATTTCTTAATTATTTATGTTTCTCTCACACAGTTACATGTTAGTGTCGTGACATGTACATCTCCGAGAAGAAGGAGGCAACATTATTTTCTGTTTGTAAATTTGGCACTTGTTCCCGAATACCAAGCGGAGAGAGGCAAATGAAATATCTTGAATATTTGATTGTTAGATTAAAAAACAAATTCCCAGGGCTATAAAAGGGGGTTCCGGACCCACTCCCTTCTCATGATTTGACTAAGAGGTACGCTTATGAAGGTACACCTGTTTGCGGTTGTGACAGTTGTTGATGTCACCGTTGTAGGGTGATTAATTTGGCTTGTCACAGTTACGTATCATCCACCAGATACTGCACATTTTCTTAATTAATTTATGTTATCAACGCTCATCGTATGACGGTTACCCGAATTTAGAACATTTATGCTAATTCAGTAAAGATGCATTACGGCTTTTGATTGGTCAATCGAAATAATTTGCATATGAAACCCGGGATGGCGATTTTTCACGACGTCAATAACCCCGACTGGCCCCGACTCGTCCTGAAATTGATTATTATTGTCGTCACGAACAATAGCGTGACTCCGAAAGGTTAATACTATTCCGCCTGACATTGACTGTTCCTGACGTCACCAATCTAAGGCAGAGAGACCCAGATTTTGAAGATAACTCATGCAAAATCTTCTTAAAGCTGTCGTTTCTTTCAGGGGGTTTTCAGGGGATATACATTAGAATGGGATAATCCTACTGCATTTTTAAATTCGCGAAGTTATTCTTTCATGTCAGTGACATTTGCCGTATGGGAATTAAATGTTTCACATATTTTGATATACAATTACAGTATTATTTTCCATTGAAATATTACTTTGCGTGATACGTGCATTTCAAATAAACAATAAAATATTTGTTGATCGTACATATTATTGACGAAAACATCGAAAATCATGGGAACTATCTGGTCGGATATAATGTGTAATTACAGAGCATAAAGTAGTGTAGTATACACGTTTATATGGAATACTGAAGCATCAAAAATACCGATGAGAATGAATTTTCTAAAGTGAAAAACAGCTTATAAAAACATACCATGTGCCTTATATATGTACATGTACTAATTATTGACTATTCTTTTTCTTATTTTAAATTAACAATAACATCTTTTACACAAAACAGTATTAGGAACAATACGTTTGTGTAGATATAGAATTCCCGATTTCAGGCGTTCTCTTACAGACTATTTTCTTTTTAAAAAAAATCTCTTCCACAATAAGGAATTTCAAAAGACAACAGCTATTATTATAAGAGCCTGACCATGCTTTTAAATCAAGGGAGCAACGACATATGTATTGCAAGTAGTAAACACAAAACTACATAAATATATATGTATTCTGGGCTAAGATTACAACGCAGTTTTCTAAAATACGACGTTTTCCATGTCAATTTAGTTCACAAACTCATTTCTTCTACAGTAAAACAGTATTTTTTTTGGTAAAGTACGTTGGTGAGCATGCTTATCTTTTTTTTCATTGTTAATCCTGTACGATTAAAATGCAATAATTTTGATTAATAAGAGATGGCTTTATAAAGTTTCTAAACCTTTGTGACAATTTTGACAATATAGAATATGTTTAAAGACAACGTATTAAAAAGTTAAAGAAAAGAAAAACGAGAATACTGCTGTATCTTTAAAACCATAATTCGAATGTCCCCTTATCACACTGAGAACTCAGACAGTGATAACAAACCCACATAGCGCGCTAGTTAATGATCATATTCAAAGTAATTGACCTTTAATATCACAAAAAGAAACACTTATATCTCATAGCTAACATAAGCCACTCTAGAGCGCTTTACAGTACATAGATATACACTAATACAATTAGCATAAACACTAATCAATACAATTTTGAGGAATTCGCAGGAGCTGCCTTATCAGGCGCTAACTACTAGTCCTATGTCACCTGGCCAATATCTCCCTATGTGTGTATGTCTGCGTGTGTGCTGGAGATGTAATTGCCCATAGTCCTCATCAATAGCTTAGCAGTAAGTCTTCCATGTCGGGCATAATATAGGTGGAGATCGAGTAAAACAGCTGAATTACAAAGTCAACTGTAAAAGTTAATAAGGTTCATTTACGATAGACGTGATCAATAAATTTCTTTTTTATTTAGGATAACGCATCGTATATATCTTGAAGTTAAACTTTATAATCAAAATCCATCCGCAAACGAGAAAATACAAATGTAGGCCCTTGCAATAATATGGTAACGAGATATCAAATATGGCGGCAAACGAGCTCCCCTCGAGGTATTTTAGTTTAAACTTGCTTTTATTCTAGTATTTCAATTATATATAAATGTTGTAATATGCTCAACTAATATTGTTACGCCATAACATAAAGACGTTATAATCCTACAATAAAAAATAGCACGGACTGTATTCTGGTTTTGCAGCATAATTCTTTCATGTAATTCTATCTCCAATGCAGGTGTTGGTCCTTCCACAGCACAGAACATGTTTACACCTCATACAAAAGTTGATATTGACTAATGTACAGACAGATTCTTTGTGGAGGATATGATCCAAAGGCGACCTCATTTACATTGATTTAAACATATTTTATTTGTCGTTCTCTCAACTTAGAAACGCCTTCTCCAAAACATTTTATTAGATAAATTACATGACAACAACAACAAATCTATTTATAAAAAATACGTCTATACACAAAGAGGAAAGTTAGGGAAAGGAAGAAAGAAAAGGAAACTTAGAAAAATAAGAAAGAGAGACGATACGATAACAGCTTTCAATTTGTAAATATACTACTGACCTTAAAATCTTTAACTATTTTAAATGTAGGTTTGAACTATATGGGAAATATTTTCATTGTCTTCATCAGACAGGTTTGGAGAACGGTAAAGAACAACATTGAGAGAAATTTTACAATAACGAGCGATATAATCAATCAGAATTTGTCTATGACTTGTAAACAGCATACAATTAAAAAATAATGTACTGCACTTGTTGCACTCATTTCCTCATATACACGTTGGATCACTTATAATATTAACTCTATACAAATTATACTTTAAACTACTACACGAATGACGCAATCTTGTATGTAAAATATTCAGTTGACAATTTCAAGCATGAAATAGGCAACAAGTAACCTTGGTAACGCTGAATCAATGATTTAAAACTGTTAACGGATGGCTGTTCTCTGACAGTATTTGGTCAATCGTTCCATTGTCGTATAGAAGAAGGGATAAAAGATTGGATTGAGCTGGACAGTTTGAATAAGAAGGTGTCAGTTTATTGTGGAGTTCGTTCTTCTTTCAGATAGAGATTCAAGTTGGGATTCTTTATACAATGATTGTTCACTAGAAAATAAGGGCAGGCCAGTTATACTTCTTGCTGCTTCAAGCTGAACTTGATCAAGTTGAGTTAGATTTGCCAGAGAATAACCAACCCAAACTTCACAGGCATATTCCAACACAGGCAACACAAATACTTCATGTACTCTTAACAAACTTTTTTTACTTAACAAAAAAATAATCTTTCGTACTACTGATACCTTTTCTCGTCCATGTTTTTTGAATTTCTTAAATATGTGAAGACCATTTCGCATCTACAATAAATATAACGCCTAAATGTTTATGACTTCAAACACAATTCAGAGTTTCATTACAAAAAGAAATTTGTACATTTCTCGAATTAGATATTGATAACACATCAGTTGTCTATAGATTAAATTTAGTAAGCCAACCCCGTGCCCATTTATCAAGTGTTTCCAAATCTCTATTGAAGAGGTATCAGCAGCAAATAAGCGTAAAATAGTATTCAAATTATCAACAACATCATTTAGATATATATAAAATAGCAGAGGACCTAACACAATGAAATGTAATATTTTAACCAATGTAGTAAACCATCTCTTATACCATAAACATGCACCGTATGTAAACGACCCCTATGCCAAACTCTGTCAAAAAAAAACGATATATCACAAAATATTAATTAAAAGTATGGATTTTTTCTTGTAATAAACAACATATGTTAAAATATAGTGGTAAATTTCTATGAACTGGTGATCAGTGAAATGATGATTCATAAAACCAGATTGCTTTTCGTAAAATAACGTATGATCAAGAGAAAACAATAGATGTGTTTAAATACAATCTATTCAAAGACCTAACCTATACAAGACAACAACGTAAATGGTCGGTAATTTGACACCAAGTGTCCTTCACCCTTTTCGAACAGAGGTAAAATATTTGCTTTCGTATCATCATCATCTTCAATTTTTCCATTACAGGGATTAACTAGTGGTGAAATAACCTCCTGAGAACCCGACTGATTTAATAATTTACGAACTATTCTCCAATATGACTTAAGATTACTGGTATTAAGATTATCTTTTATGTCACCAATACTAATTTAAAACATTTCTCTTGCATATGGTTTTTATTTCACGTTATCACGTGTTTGTTTGAGTTATTTCGCGTTTGTTTGAGTTATAACGTGTTTTAACGCGTTATTACATATTGTATTTTTTGGGGGTGTTTGTTTTTGCGTTATTACGGCTTTCACGTGTGTGTACTAATAAAGATACGCTCATTGGTTTTCGTACCAGCAACACTTCAGATAAATGATCAGTAAATATAATTTGGTCTTAAAAATAATGTTGTTCCACGAGAAATACCGTTAGACTTTAAATGTCTCTTGAATATTTATCATTAATTGGTTGTCAGCACGAATTAAACTTTGGCTACCATTAGAAAAATAGGGTCGTATGGCCTTATTTATTTACAGTCAAGAGGAGACATATCTTATATATATATAACAAACAGTAGTATACTTTTATTACCAAATTTAATAGGCGCTATCAAAGATGTTTGTCTTTTGTTCTACTTTTTAATTGACATTAATTTCTTATCTGTTTCGCAGGAAGGAATGATTTTATTATTGTTTTGACGAATATCATTTTATTTACAACATGTCTTTCATACATTTGTTATTGTAATATACAAGTATGGCTGATTTAAACTGTTTAATTAAGTTTAAAATTGTCAATATTTAAATTAATACTATTGTTTCCTCACACTTTTTCAAGTTTGTTTTCAATTCCATTCAATTCTATTCTCTTTACAGAACAAAGTATAGAGAAACATATTTACACGATAATTTACAATACAGTTGTTCATAAGGTAGGTGACACAAGCACAATCTTATTAGTATTATTCTTATCATTTATATCACGGATGGCAAATATTATTAAGGATTATTCTTATCACATTATTTTCAAGGTTCGTACATGTTTTGAATTCATCAGTTCATTAAACATTGAAATGCTAGCTTTAATAAATATAGTATTTATCTTATTAACCTTGAGCGGGGCCAATATGCGTCAGCTGTTTATAAGAAAAACACTTTTCTTCTCTATAAAAAAAAATCTTAATAAAGAGAGAGGTCATATGTCTTTCATATCTTTGTAACATATTTATAAAATAAATTAAAGATGCATGGATATAAGAAATTATCAGTCTTTTTTTATTTTTAAAATGTTGAACACATTGATTAATTTTCACTTTACCTTGCGTTAAGAAAAACCTTCCCAATCCACTTAATAATAATCTATATGAAACACACCGTTGGAATATTGACATAGCACGAAGAAAAAAGGGAAAAACATATCCATTTATATATATATAATAATAAACAAAATCACGCTCCGTATAGTGAAGTTTTTGAAACATCGACATAACACGTAACAAAACACAACCTCTTCGTATATTGAAGTATGTGAAACATTGACATATCACGATGAAAAAAAGGGAAACACAATCCCTCTCTATCTATTTATAAATATATAATTAACAAATCCCTCTCCATATAGTAAAGCATGTGAAACACTGACATAACACGAAACAAAAAATAGCCCCTTCATATAGAATGTATGTGAATCATTGACATAACACGAAACAAAAAAATCCCTCTCTATATAGTATGTATGTGAAACATTTACATAACACGAGACAAAAACAACTCTTCATATATAATGTATGTGAAACATTGACAGAACACGAGACAAAATAATCCCTCTCGATATAGAATGTATGTGAAACATGGACATAACACGAGACAAAATAATCCCTCTCGATATAGAATGTATGTGAATCATTGACATAACACGAGACAAAATAATCCCTCTCTATATAGAATGTATGAGAAACATTGACATAACACGAGACAAAAAAATCCCTCTCTTTATAGTATGTATGTGAAACATTGACATAACACGAGACAAAAAAAACCTCTCTATATAGTATGCATGTGAAACATTGACATAACTCGAGACAAAATAATCCCTCTCTTTATAGAATGTATGTGAAACATTGACATACACGAGACAAAAACAACTCTCCATATATAATGTATGTGAAACATTGACATAACTCGAGACAAAATAATCCCTCTCTATATAGAATGTATGTGAAACATTGACATAACTCGAGACAAAATAATCCCTCTCTATATAGTATGTCTGTGAAACATTGACATAACTCGAGACAAAATAATCCCTCTCTATATAGAATGTATGTGAAACATTGACATACACGAGACAAAAACAACTCTCCATATATAATGTATGTGAAATATTTACATACCACGGGACAACACATCCCTCTCCATATAGTGAAGTATGTGATACATTGAAATAACACGGAACAAAATAAATCCCTCTCTATATAGTATGTCTGTGAAACATTGACATAGCACGAGACAAAATAATCCCTCTCGATATAGAATGTATGAGAAACATTGACATAACACGAGCCACAAAAATCCCTCTCCATATAGTGAAGTATGTGAAACATTGAAATAACACGGAACAAAATAAATCACTCTCTCTATAGTATGTATGTGAAACAGTGACATAACACGGGACAAAAAAATCACTCTCTATATAGTATGCATGTGAAACATTGACATAACTCGAGACAAAATAATCCCTCTCTTTATAGAATGTATGTGAAACATTGACATAACTCGAGACAAAATAATCCCTCTCGATATAGAATGTATGAGAAACATTGACATAACACGCGACAAAAAAATCCCTCTCTACATAGTATGCATGTGAAACATTGACATACACGAGACAAAAACAACTCTCCATATATAATGTATGTGAAACATTGACATAGCACGAGACAAAATAATCCCTCTCTATATAGAATGTATGAGAAACATTGACATAACACGCGACAAAAAAATCCCTCTCCATATAGTAAATCCCTCTCTTTATAGAATGTATGTGAAACATTGACATAACACGAGAGAAAAAAATCCCTCTCCATATAGTATGTATGTGAAACAGTGACATAACACGGGACAAAAAAATCCCTGTCTATATAGTATGCATGTGAAACATTGACATACACGAGACAAAAACAACTCTCCATATATAATGTATGTGAAACATTGACATAACTCGAGACAAAATAATCCCTCTCTATATAGTATGTATGTGAAACATTGACATAACACGGGACAAAAAAATCCCTCTCTATATAGTATGCATGTGAAACATTGACATAACACGAGACAAAATAATTCCTCTCTATATAGTATGTATGTGAAACATTGACATAACACGAGACAAAAAAATCCCTCTCTATATAGTATGTATGTGAAAGATTGACTTAACACGAGACCAAAAAATTCCTCTCTATATAGTATGTATGTAAAACATTGACATAACACGGGACAAAATAATCCCTCTCTATATAGTATGTATGTGAAACATTGACATAACACAAGACAAAAAAATCCCTCTCTATATAGTATGTATGTATGTATGTGAAACATTGACATAACACAAGACAAAAAAATCCCTCTCTATATAGTATGTATCTGAAACATTGACATAACACGAGACAAAATAATCCCTCCCTATATAGTATGCATGTGAAACATTGACATAACACGAGACAAAATAATGCCTCTCTATATAGTATGTATGTGAAACAGTGACATAACACGAGACAAAATAATCCCTCTCTATATAGAATGTATGTGAAACATTGACATAACACGGGACAAAAAAATCCCTCTCTATATAGTATGCATGTGAAACATTGACATAACACGAGACAAAAAATTCCCTCTCTATATAGTATGTATATGAAACATTGACATAACACGAGACAAAATAATGCCTCTCTATATAGTATGTATGTGAAACAGTGACATAACACGAGACAAAATAATCCCTCTCGATATAGTATGCATGTGAAACATTGACATAACACGAGACAAAATAATGCCTCTCTATATAGTATGTATGTGAAACAGTGACATAACACGAGACAAAATAATCCCTCTCTATATAGAATGTATGTGAAACATTGACATAACACGGGACAAAAAAATCCCTCTCTATATAGTATGTATACGAAACATTGACATAACACGAGCCAAAAAAATTCCTCTCTATATAGTATGTATGTGACCTCTCTATATAGTATGTATGTGAAACACTGACATAACACGAGACAAAAAAATCCCTCTCTATATAGTGTGTATGTGAAAGATTGACTTAACACGATACCAAAAAATTCCTCTCTATATAGTATGTATGTAAAACATTGACATAACACGGGACAAAATAATCCCTCTCTATATAGTATGAATGTGAAACATTGACATAACACGAGACAAAAAAATCCCTCTCTATATAGTATGCATGTGAAACATTGACATAACACGAGACAAAAAAAATCCCTCTCTATATAGTATGTATATGAAACATTGACATAACACGAGACAAAAAAATTCCTCTCTATATAGTATGTATGTGAAACATTGACATAACACGGGACAAAAAAAACTCTCCATATCGTATGTATGTGAAACATATCGTCCGGACGCTGTCATAACACGAGACAAAAAAAACACAATCCCCTCCCTCTGTATATACTATATATAAATAAAATAAATCCCTCCCCTTTTAGTAAGGTTTGTGATACATACCATCCAAAAAGACAACCATTCCCTCCATGTATCTATAAACATATAATATCCCGGTCATTGACACTAAAGGGGGACTAAATTTAATGGCTAAAATACTTACAATTCCAATGATGATAGCTATACACATATGTTTCAGTCTGATATTCAGCAGTAGCCGACATGATGTCATAATAAGTATACTGTTATCTATCAAACTGATAGCTGTTGTCACGTGACACCTTTTGTTATGTTTTACTCCCGTTACACAACCTTCGTATGCATAATTAAATCAAAATATGAGTTCGTTGTTTCGTACATGTATATCTCATTTCAAATGCGTCAGGTAATGAATTGTTTGGTGTTAAATGAAAAAGAAAGTATGTGCCCTGTCCACCTCTATCATAGGATAGCGACTATGTTTAGGAAAATTTAAAATAACCGAACAGGACAACAGCGTGTAAAGTTTGTACAAACATCTGTATCAATCCGCCCTGAACTCCTTATCCTCTGATGTATGACCTTTCCTTGTCCTTGCCCCAGAGAAACACTCGGTCACTATTCAGCGATTATGGTTCCGATGATGGTAACCATGGGAGCACGATGGGAAAACTAATGCTGACAGAACTGAGAAACGACATGCGAGAATCATTATTACAAGCAGAGACAAGAAATAGGTAGCAAATTAAACGAAATGTAGAGGGAAATATTGAAAAAAATACAAAAGTAGTAAATAAGAAAGATAAAAAAATAATGAGACAAAAAACAGAGTTAAAATTACTATTTAGATCTTTTGCCTTCTTATCAACAACATATTCAATATTTCCATTACAAGGATGAACTAGTGGTGGAATAACCTCCTGAGAACCCGACTATTTTAATAATTTACGAACTCGTATCAAATATGACTTTAGATTACTGGTATTAAGAGATTTTCTATTATGTCACCAATACTAATATAAAACATTTCTCTTGCATATTTTTTCATAATATTATCCTGGATTTACATTAGATTGCATGCAGAGTAAACACACACCTGGATATCCTATACAATGAATACATCTCATTTCGGTAGTTAAAAATACAGTCAGTATACATATTGTTACGAGAGCCAGATAAATGAACAGTAAAAGTATTGTGGTCATAAAAAATGTTGTTCCACGAGAAATACGTTAGACTTTAAATGTCTCTTGAATATTTATCATTAATTGGTTGTCAGCACGATTTCTATTTTGGCTACTATTAGAAAGTATGGGTCCTATGGCCTTATTTATTTACAGTCAAGAGGAGACACATCGTATACATATATAACAAACACTAAAGATAACCAAACACGATGCATTTATATTTTAAGAAAATATTTCTATTATGCAAGTAGTATACTTTTATTACCAAATTTTATAGGCGCTGTCAAAGATGTTTGTCTTTTGTTCTACTTTTTAATTGACATTAATTTCTTACCTGTTCAAAGGTTACGTTATTCGGAGAAAGGAATGATTTTATTGTTGTTTTGACGAAAATCATTTTATTTACAACATGTCTTTCATACATTTGTTATTGTAATATACAAGTATGGCTGATTTAAACTGTTTAATTAAGTTTAAAATTGTCAATATTTAAATTAATACTATTGTTTCCTCACACTTTTTCAATTTTGTTTTCAATTCAATTCAATTCTATTCTCTTAACAGAACAAAGTATAGAGAAACATATCTACACGATAATTTACAATACAGTTGTTCATAAGGTAAGTGACACAAGCACAATCTTATTAGTATTATTCTTATCATTTATATCACGGATGGCGAATATTATTAAGGATTATTCTTATCACATTGTTTTCAAGGTTCGTACATGTTTTGAATTCATCAGTTCATTAAACATTGAAATGTTAGCTTTAATAAATATAGTATGTATCTTATTAACCTTAGGCGGGGCCAATGTGCGTCAGCTGTTTATAAGAAAAACACTTTTCTTCACTATAAAAAAAAATCTTAATAAAGAGAGAGGTCATACGTCTTTCATATCTTTGTAACATATTTATAAAATAAATTAAAGATTCACGGATATGAGATATTATCAGTCGTTATTTATTTTTAAAATGTTGTACACATTTATTGATTTTCACATTACGTTGCGTTAAGAAAGACCTTCCCAATCCACTTAATAATAATGTATGTGAAACACACCGTCGGAATATTGACATAGCACGACGAAAAAAGGAAAAAACATATCTGTTTATATATATATATATATACATATATGATAAACAAAATCCCTCTCCGTATAGTGAATTTTGTGAAACATCGACATAACACGTAACAAAACATAACTTCTTCGTATAGTGAAGTATGTGAAACATTGACATATCACGATGGAAAAAGGAAAACACATTCCCTCTCTATTTATCGACAAGCGAGAATCATTATTACAAGCAGAGACAAGAAACAGTGAGCAAATTAAACGAAATGTAGAGGGAAATATTGCAAAAATAGTAATTAAAAACAAAGTTGTAAATAAGAAAGATAAAAAAAAAATTCTATGAGATGAACAGATTCCTAAAATGGTAAATATAAGTATTGAACTGTTTTCAGTTTGCATCCATAGGCAAAATGAATTCCAACTGAAAAAGGCAAATCAAACATGAAAGGCTAGTGCGCTTCATTGAATTTACCTTTGTCCATATTTTCTATGAATGCCAACTGAAAGCAGTTCAAACAAAAAATCGTTGAAGATATAACCAAGAAGCTGAGGATGAAAAAACGTCCGAATGATTTCCAGGTGTGAAAAGAAACGATTTGCCAACAGTCACAATATTCTAAATGTGGCAGACGTTAAACGAAAATATAAATTTCCAATTGTCATAAACCGACTTAGAAGGAAAATGGTTTATGTATAAATTATTCTTGAAGAAAATATCACTTGAAATGCAAAAATTACGTATAACAAATATTGGTTGAAATGTTTGCTTTTGGTGAGCTTCATTAATGATGTACGTATACCGGGAACTTTTCGCTGTAGTTTATTTTTGCCTTTGTCGCCCTCTGCAACACGAACAAATAGGTTGACAGCGAACATTAGTACACAGATTACCCTATATACTCATTACATGTTAAGGACGAATTTTACTCTGGGTGAACATCGATTTCATCGGTGAAGTACGGTAGCCTATTAGTGTCAACTTCAAACATGTAAAAAGCTACTTTTATCTCTTTTAAACGCGTTAGTTACCCTGTTTAACTGCGATAAGTATCGCGTTAGTTTTAGCATTTTAACGAGATAATAATCGCGTTTAAACGAAATAACAAACGCGTTTTAACGAGATGTGAATGGTAATTACAGTAAGGTTCCTCTTACTGCCTATATGTGGGTTATCCTGTGGCCCCTTTCATTGCCTATTTATGTATCGTAGGTGAATATTACTGCCTGTGGAATATCTTAAGTGAACCTGACGTCGTACGTGTTATACGGAATACTGTTGGTTGTACCTAAATACATGCATACGATTTACAATAAGGAACATTTGAATGGATGTATATTGATTCGCCTGTACTTGTATTACCATTATAAATACATACAAGAAACAGAAAGGAAATAGTCAGACATTCTACCGCTGAGCTAAAGGGAAATTTCCTGTAGCCGAAGATAGTAAAGCGAATTTGTCACCAAATACCTTGCACATTCTTTACACATTTGACTACATAATGTGAATTACTCTCTACTAGAATTACCCGTTTGTATGTCTGACTTCCCGTATGTTGATTTCCGTTAGATGTGTTTATTTCATGTAAGTGGGTTACTCTAACGTACATCAGTCTGCCTTTTATGAATTACGTATATCTACCTGACTTATTATTTTCCTTAGTGCGCATGAATGTCGGTACGTTGGCGTAAAAGCTTACTCGTAGAAGAAATAAGGATTGAAAAGCATGCTTACTTACCGGGTATATATAGGGACATAAGGAGTAAGGATCGAAAACCTACTTACTTACCAGGTGTAAATAGATAGGACTAGAAGGAGTAAGGATTGAAAAACATGCTTACTTACCGGGTATATATAGGACTAGAAGGAAAACGGATTGAAAACCCTCCTTACTTACCGGGTACATATAGGACCAGAAGGAGTAAGGATTGAAAAACATGCTTACTTACCGGGTATATATAGGACTAGAAGGAAAACGGATTGAAAACCCTCCTTACTTACCGGGTATATATAGGAACAGAAGGAGTAAGGATTGAAAAACTTGCTTACTAACCGGGTATATATAGGAAAAGAAGGAGTAAGGATTGCGGATTGAAAACCCTCCTTACTTACCGGGTATATATAGGACCAGAAGGAATACGGATTGAAAACCTCCTCACTTTCAGTGTATATATAGGAAAAGGAGGTGTAAGGATTGAAACCCTGGTCACTTACCGGGTATATATAGGAAAAGGAGGTGTAAGGATTGAAAAACCTCCTTCCTTACCGGGTATATATAGGAAAAGGGGGTGTAAGGATTGAAAACCTACCCACTTACCGGGTATATATAGGAAAATGAGGTGTAAGGATTGAAAACCTACCCACTTACCGGGTATATATAAGACTAGAAGGTGTAAGGATTGAAAACTGCTCATTTACCGGGTATATATAGGACCAGAAGGAGTAGGGTTTAAAAACCCTGCGCAACCGAAGAGAAGGTTGCGGAGGATGAGCTATACGTATACTATACAATACACGTTTGCAGATATACAAGGATCAATGTTGGCTTGTTTAGTGCAAGATAGATTATAATTCAGACAAGATCTCCAAATATGGTACTTTTCAGACTTGTCATGAGAAAGGAGAATTATACTAACCCAGTTGTCAGTCTCAAAAGTGCTTGTCTAGCAGACTTAGCGAAGTATTCCCTAACAAAATCACCACCAGGAGACAATACATTGGTGTTCTTATATCTACTGTGGGCATTGGTATCCTTGTGATGGCGGCGGGTATAAAATTAAACGGCCAATCAATAACACAACACGCACCAACACGCACCACCAACTCAGGTTGAATCACAGAAACCCATCACAGACTCCGGTCAGAATCATGTACTTGTCACTGGCTGAATGCCCCATTGTTACTACTCTGACAAAGACATCTGGTTTGGGAAAGAAGGAGTAACTAGCAAAAATACAACCTGGTATTAAATTTATTACTCTTTTATTAGAGAGCAATTTACTTAAGCATGTTGAAGTGTATCGTTAAAACATTTTTTTTCTCCAAAATAGGCCATTTATGATTTTGGTCCCGTTACGTTATCACTTTATATGCTAAAATGCTAAAAGATAAAAATTATCGATGATAGCCACCAGAATGCTTCAATTGACATCTTTTCTTTTTACCACGTCGATCGTATATTCTCAATGAATGATAAAAAAAGGACGCCACAGGCTGTTCTTGTAAGTCGTTTCCCTTGATTAATACTTACAACAAGATCAACAGCGACGAGTGATGTGTCAATATTGGTTTTCCCATCCTGCATCCCTCATCGTTATTTTTTTCATACAATTTCTCTTTCTTGTCGAAATATCGGATGCAGTAAGGATCCGGACGACTCCGACACTTTAACATCTTTACATTGGAATCGGAAATTCGTGAAAGTAATTAACACGAATGTTACTCATAGAAAAGTAAACGAATTTTCATATTTGCTTCCAGACTTGCTTAAGGACCGCGTTGCACGCGCGATCACTTTATCACCAGTCTGTTTGTTGACATTACGGTGGTTGCCAGGTATCTGTGCATAGTACCTCTTTCTATTTATGAAGTTTTCGTTCCCCCGGACCGGAGAACGTTGCATCCGTGCACCAGTTATACAAACTAGCGGAGTACATTGATGATACAATTCAATATTCTGAGCAATTCGGAGTTTTACCTCAAAACATCACGGGTCTGATAACAATACAGACTGTTACATTGTACCATCAATGACGTCCTTGTTACAATGCTGTATTTGTTATCCATATTGTTGCCCAGTTTGTTGCCGCTGTCATGGCTTTATTGGTATTTTTGTTATTTCTGTGAATAATATGAAAGTCAATGTTTTTAATCGTTAGTGTGTCTTGTGGTTAAGTTGTTACTATATCTCGTGGTTCCGCTATGAAGACGTTATATAGCTTTATTTGACCTATATTTACATGGCAGGTAAAGTCGATAAAACAGAAGACGCTTACCTCTCCAGAACACCTGGTCTTATTCCCATTTTTTTCAATTTCCAACAGGTCTCAATTTAAATATCTCCTTTGTTGATATGTTTCCCCTGTTGAAACGGTTTCGCGTGCGAGTTGCATGTTTCTGTTTTCCGTTAAGAGACAAAAAATCTAAAGATGACTGAAACAACATCCTAAATATGTTTCTGACATGTCAACATTAATCATTTCTAAAAGAAATGTAGCATTTAAATATTAACTCTAACATTTCTACAATAAGAAAATATCTATTTTGTCGTAATCCTAATACAGTCGTATATTTGAGATATTCTAGCATACATACCTTTAATTGAAACAATTTTTAAAGAACATGGTATCTGCTCTGATATAAAAACAACCATTACTATGCACACTGTCCTGATATATGAATATTTTGCTGTGAAACGCTGTCACTGTAAGCACGATATTTCCGGCAGCAATCCTCATTTGTGTGCGGTAAACAGCATATAAAGCCAAATAAATTTGAAGAACCTCTTCAAAACTGGACATACTGTCATGCCGACGTAATCATGAAGGTAAGATATGCTTATTGTATATTACCAGTTTATTCATATCAAAACCATCAGACTGGCCCTATTAACTAGTTTTGAATTGATATTTCTTAATCAATTAAAACAAGATGTTTTTTGTGTGAAGGTAATTTTCATGTGAAAAAATGATATTATTTTTGAATGAGTATTAAATCGGTGATACTTTGATATCGTTTAATGTACGTTTAAATGATTTATACTTTGATATCGTTTAATGTAGGTTTTAATGATTTATACTTTGATATCGTTTAATGTACGTTTAAATGATTTATACTTTGATATCGTTTAATGTAGGTTTAAATGATTTATACTTTGATATCGTTTAATGTAGATTTAAATGATTTATATATTTTGATATGGTTTAATGTAGGTTTAAATGATTTATACTTTGATATCGTTTAATGTAGGTTTAAATGATTTATACTTTGATATCGTTTAATGTAGGTTTTAATTATTCATACTTTGATATCGTTTAATGTAGGTTTAAATTATTCATACTTTGATATCGTTTAATGTAGGTTTAAATGATTTATACTTTGATATTATTTTTGTTAGAGTTATTAAATGACTGATTCTTTTGGTATTATGTGTGTATGTACTCCTGACGTTGTTTATAGTTATGACGTGATATTATGTTTGTATGTACTCCTGACGTTATTTATAGTTATGACGTGGTATTATGTTTGTATGTACTCCTGACGTTATTTATAGTTATGTCGCTTCTATAATGAAGTTACCTTGTTTCTTTATTCTTTGTACAGTATTGAAATTATCATTATATAATTTATTGAAATTATCATTATATGATTTATCTGAGAAAAAATAGAAATAGAAATATCAACCAAAGTTGATCTACTGCCTACATTAACAACTTACTTTCTAATTTGATTTTGTATAGTTTAATTTGCATCATGCAAATATTGTCCTAGCTTATCATTATTCGTGCGATTTGCATAATTTCTTCTTTCTTCTATTCTAGCCATCCTACGTACTCTCTTCACAAATATAATATAATGCTTAAAACTTCTACTGCCAATCAGTAAGAAAATTTCTGTTGTTATGGTAACTTATAACCCCTAATAAGTCTACATAGATTTGATAGGAAAAAGTGCAATAATCAATAGATAGGTTTTATTTGTTGGCATATGTATTGTCACTTTAAATCAGCAATGTTGGATCAAACATGACTTGCAGTTAAGTGTTAACCCTTTAACCACTGTAGACCATAATGGACTCATCCAGATCAATGCGTGGTAGAGTTTACTTAAGTTACATGGGAATGAAATGGTTAAATAGGTGATCCATGTGTACTGGTTTGTGGGAGTGGCAAAATAATGCAATGTTTAGAATTTTAACAACTGGATGTGCTATGTACATTTCAGATGAAACAGACCACGACGGGTTTTGTATTTGCAAGTATAATCTCGAGTCTTCTGCTTAATATCGTCAAGGTAACCGGACAACATTTGCTTACCAGTCCTGCCACAAACTGTGAACAATATCGCGATCATCGTGGTAAGTTTGAAATAACCGGAAATGACGACAGCGTGCATTGTTTGCAGAAACATCTTTATCAATTCGCCCTACGCTCCTCGCCCAACGACGCCGACAATGCATATGTTGATGAACTTTTGAAGAAAGCCTTGACTAGGTGTAGTGTTAAAAAGTCCAAAGCCGGACTTTCGAAACTGTCAAAGAAAAAATGCAGAAGCAGGAAGTGCAAAAAAATGAGATACAAAGGGAGACGCGGGAAACGATTCGCAAGGAAATATTATTCTAACAGGGAAAGGAAGTATAACGCTGAACAAGCTGGATGCAACTGGGAACGAAAAGAAGTCCGGATGCTGTCAAGGCCTGAATGGAACCAATTTACCAACAGAATTAATATTCTCAAAAGGCCAATCGTAAGTTGTCGGTCGTTAAATCGACTTATTATTATATAGGCAACAAATGCAAGTTGTTTCTTGTCAGTAAACAATATTTGTAAACACATTTTAAGAATATATATATATATATATATCACGTATTGGTGATTAAGTCACATTTCTATTACAGGAACTCCCAGGAGGTGGATCATTTATACCATATGATGTGATTTCCAACATCCACAGAGTTAAAACCAACTTAAAGGCAGCCCACAAAGGGCCTAACTTCCTCGGTTGGCATAGAGTGTACCTCCTTATGTAAGTTTAGATCTCGGCTAAAGTAACAAATCTTATAGACGTGATATCAGTTCGAAAAAAAGAAGGAACAAGTTTTAAGATGTTAAGTACATATGTATTTCCAGGCACCACGTTACCGGAAGCTTTCAATAATTCTCTTCGTTCCATTTCTTTACAGAATGGAAGCAGCCATAGGTGTTCCCATACCCTACTGGGACAGTCGGCTGGACTATGATATGGATGAGCCTGTTGACTCCGTATTGTGGACGGACGAGTTTTTCGGTCCGGGTATTGGTAGAGTGGACTCGGGGCCATTTGCAAACTGGATAACGGCTCACAAAGAGCCACTTGCCCGAAATATTGGATTATCTGGAAGTCTCATAAGCGAATGTATGGTGGAACGAATGTTACGTTATAAAAGTCACGACCCTGTTGTTGATCCAACGGTAAGGAGTATTTCGATAGAAGGCATACATAATGGTCCCCACCGTTGGGTAGATGGGCAGCTTTCTATTATCAGAAAAGCGTCACAGGATCCCGTCTTTTTTCTTCATCACAGCTTTATCGATTATTTGTGGTATCTGTTTAGACAACTCATGCGGGAAACTGGAAACATCAATCCGGCAACTGATTACCCCGACAAGGGGCCGAAGTCACAGGCTCGCAATGAAAACATGATTCCATTTGGTAATCTTCGAAATATTCATGGCTATAGTGACATCATTGAGGGTCTAAGTCGCTATAAACCTCCACCCAAGTGTCCCTCCTGTGGCGGAAGTGACTATTTGGAGTGCGACAGACAAATTAACAGATGCAGGTCGAAAGCAAGCCGTACAGTCGCCACTTTGCGAGATATTCAAATTCGTAGAAGACTGGCAATGGATATAGTCATCCGTGGTACCCGATTTGAAGGCCCTGTAACAGATATTAGGACAAGCGGGGTTGCTTTAGGTTATTTACAGTTAGTGAATAATACACACTTGGTAAATACCGGTACGTTATAATCTGCCATTTGCATTTTAACGAGACATGACACATCTGGAGTAGACTGGTAGCGTCACGCCGTAAAGGGATATTAAAATGTCTGTATGGGCAGTCATCGTCACTCCAGCAATTCATTTACGCATTTTTTTGGAAATATAATTTAGTATGATAATAAAAGTTTCCGACGATTGAAATATTATCTCATTATGCTAAACAGTCTGTTTTGAACAATTTGCTTGATTAAAGAACCGTAAACGACATGTATTGCCAGATATACTTTATAAGACATGCACACTTAAATTTGTAGTCTCCTATAACTATATAACAGATACATTCTGTAACCCCTGTTATTACAAAACATCGACAGTGATAACCTATAAAGCTACACTAGGTACCTAATTGTGTTAAGATATAAACAAAGTTACACTATGTACCCCATTGTGTTAAGATATAAACAAAACTACACTATGTACCTAATTGTGTTAAGATATAAACAAAGATACACTATGTACCCCATTCTGTTAATATATAAAAAACAACACTACACCATGTACCCAAATGTGTTAAGATATAAACATAACTACACTATGTACCTAATTGTGTTAAGATATAAACAAAGATACACTATGTACCCTATTGTGTTAAGATATAAACAAAGATACACTATGTACCCAATTATGTTAAGATATAAACAAAGATACACTATGTACCCCATTGTGTTAAGACATAAACAAAGATACTCTATGTACCCAATTGTGTTAAGATATAAACAAAGAAACACTATGTACCTAATTGTCTTAATATATAAACGAAGTTACACTATGTACCCCATTGTGTTAAGATATAAACAAAGTTACACTATGTACTTAATTGTGTTATGATATAAACAAAGTTACACTATGTACCTAATTGTGTTAAGATATAAACAAAGATACACTATGTACCCAATTATGTTAAGATATAAACAAAGATACACTATGTACCCCATTCTGTTAATATATAAAAAACAACACTACACCATGTACCCAATTGTGTTAAGATATAAACATAACTACACTATGTACCTAATTGTGTTAATATATAAACAAAGATACACTATGTACCCTATTGTGTTAAGATATAAACAAAGATACACTATGTACCCCATTATGTTAAGATATAAACAAAGATACACTATGTACCCCATTGTGTTAAGATATAAACAAAGTTACACTATGTACCCTATTGTGTTAAGATATAAACAAAGTTACACTATGTACCTAATTGTGTTATGATATAAACAAAGTTACACTATGTACCTAATTGTGTTATGATATAAACAAAGTTACTCTATGTACCTAATTGTGTTAAGATATGAATAAAGATCCACTATTTACCCCATTGTGTTATGATATAAACAAAGTTACACTATTTACCCCATTGTGTTAAGATATAAACAAAGTTACACTATGTACTCAATTGTGTTATGATATAAACAAAGTTACACTATGTACCTAATTGTGTTAAGATATGAATAAAGATCCACTATTTACCCCATTGTGTTATGATATAAACAAAGTTACACTATTTACCCCATTGTGTTAAGATATAAACAAAGTTACACTATGTACCTAATTGTGTTATGATATAAACAAAGTTACACTATGTACCTAATTGTGTTAAGATATGAATAAAGATACACTATTTACCCCATTGTGTTATGATATAAACAAATATACACTATGTACCCCATTGTGTTAAGATATAAAGAAAGATACACTATGTACCTAATTATGTTAAGATATAAACAAAGTTACACTATGTACCTAATTGTGTTATGATATAAACAAAGATACACTATCTACCATGTAGTGTTAGGACATAAACATAGACACCCTGTGTTCCTGTAGTTTAAAAACACAAAATAGAGATGCTGTATTTGCTTCGTTGTTAAAAGAAACATAAATATTATTGAGAAATTGAGATGACACAAAACTGTTTTATACTGACACGTTCCTGACAAGTAGACTTTTTAACTGACTGGCAGGTAGACAAATGAACTTGAAATTGTTCACCTACACATTTAATTATTCGTTCTGGACGTCTTCTCAGTTTCTTTTTCGTGCACTTTCTTAAAAAAGATTGTCATGGATATTGAACCTTTTTTAAGGTTCCTACAGTTTGCATATACTATTATCAAGTTCGATATGGTAATCGTCGAGAATCAACTATATAAGTTACACAACCTGGGACAATCAGATAAATAAATGGTCCTACTTAAATCTGATCAAATGTTTTCGTATGCGTGTCAGTTGTACACACTAGGTGGAAATCTATGATTATCTTTGAGTACCAGTTAGCGCTTCCTACATTATCAGGGGCTGGCTTTCACAACCTCTGAGTACTCAGAGTATGGATTTAGGTCTTAAGACAAAGTACCTTATTACGTAATTCTTGTCTGCAAACAATATTACATAATAAAAATAAATAATAATAATAAATATTGTATTAATGTGTCACACATTTTAATACATGCAAGTACCATAATATACTTTTACAATGTTTAAGAACTATGCATAAGAAATGTCCGGCCAGTGTTGACCTATGAGAAATGTCCGGCCAGTGTTGACCTATGAGAAATGTCCGGCCAGTGTTGACCTATGAGACACCATTATCACAATACGACGTAATATGTATCACAATTATATACAACAAAACATCTAAACTTTTAGCATTTTAAGGTATTTCTAGATTAAATATATTCATTTAAACAATATCACAGAGTGTTCATATAACTACTAAATATAGAAGTATCATTTAAACTATTAATCTCATTAATATATTGCTAAAATAACAACAATGCATTTAAGTATTATCACAGTATACATACATCAATATTACAGTTAAAACGATTAACATATTCATTAAGACCAATTACAAGATTGTGGACGTCCGTCGTTTCCTGACACATTAGAATACAGTTTTAGCTAAAATACATTGAAGGGATTCTTCATTCATTAGAAGAATAAGATAAGTTATAAAAGCTGGTTGGATATCAATAGCTTTGTTATACAGTACACTACGAATATCAGAATATAATTCACACTCACATAAAAAAAATGAATCTCAGATTCTACTGAATTACATTGACAATATTTAAATGTCCTCTAATCTAAAGGTGTAACAGGTCTATTGTAGCGGCCTGTCTCAATATGGAGAGGTAAGCTACCACATATCAATTTCGCTAAAACACTTCTGTGGGCTCGAGGTACAAAACTTGTTACATAACATTCTGGTTTCAGATCTTTCTTAAACATCCGATAAGTCCTCAATTTATTTCCATTTTGTTGACGACTGTCTTTCCAAAGCTCATTAAACCTAGATTGCTGATTTATTCTAAACATACATTTTCTAATACCATGCATTACTGACTTAGTAGCATTCAAAGTAATGTTTATCAAATGTTCAACATTGTATTTCTGTGCAATTTTTAACGCTTTCTTTTACCGTGATTTTCCTTTCTTTAAGACCTTTGATAAACTTTATACAGAAGTCTGTCATCATTAACTGATTTTAGTTTACACAACATTACACCATTACATATCTTGCTTTCAAAAAAAGGCTTGCTTGATAACCTAGGAAATCCTTTTTACACCTATTTTGCAATTTATCGACGGACGTGATCAGTGTGGCCATCAAGGTTATGACAAACCTCGGGGACTATAAATCCACGAGTAGAGTATACAGTCTTGTATCTTGGAAGATGAAGACGAACACTAGACTGGCCACCAGCCCCTAAGTTTTTATGAAGAATTTCTCGGCTGCATTTTATTACTAGCTTATCTCCCCCTAGTTTAGAACCTAGAATCAGACATCCAAGTGATCAAAATTATTAGAGTGATTTTTTTTCTTAATTATTCAATATTCTTGAGACGGTGGGCAGTCTAGACAAACACGTGTGATTGTACCACTAACATGTGGTAATTGATACAGCGAACTGAAATCATTAACATTGTAACATACAGTTTTATCCTTCTGAAATATAGCGACATTATCCTTTAGTTTTTAACAGACATCTTCTATATTCTGTGTTAGAGTACTATTATCTTTTATAAGTATCTAAAAGACGTGCATCTTAAAGGAATGAGTCAAGCTCTTCGCCTATCACATAGCGTATTGTAGTTGTCGAAATTTAAATAATTAAATATACAAATTGTCGTGATTTGCTTTCTGGGTGTTCTGTCTATGTAGACAGCCTGCCTTGGATGTGCACGCCTCTCCTCATGGTTGGACGAAAAGTTAGATGCTTTCTACGCAGCGATGCAGGTAAGATATATCATACCTTTTACCTGCATAAAACCAATTGCTGTCGCTTGCAAGGTAACACATGAATGAGGTTATGTCATAGTTATTAATTTGTATGTCATTAATATTTTGTAACCAAATGCGCTTAATCGTCTCCTATGTTTGTAGTTGTTTCGGCGTGGTATTTGGTGAACTGTAAATCCTAATGTCGCGTCGACACTGAGTTTTGATTATAGACGTCCGTTTATTGTGACGCCATTTATTTATACTTTTTCAATACAAAGTCTGCTCATCAGTGTATTCTGTTTATCATGGTTTCAATCAGTATTGTCAAAACGTTTTACAATACCTGATTGTGTTCTCTCTCTTTCTTGTTAGCTTCATAGTGATTCAGGTTAAGGTGATAGTTTTACGGTTATAGGGTTGGAATCTCAGTCCCCATGGGGCACGGGCAGAACACAGGGCTCATCCTGGTACCACATTTGGTGTGAATGTCAAGCAAGAGTAAACATTTAAAAGCTATGACCATAGGATAGGAAAAAAGCTATGCAGACCTGGTTTGCAAAGCACGGCCCTGGGTCTCATCGAATTAATGGAGAAATATATTACCCATTATAGCCAATGTTGATATTTGATCCCGGCTAGTACTCAAACCTGACGTAATCTCAATATGATGTAAGATTCAAAATGATGGTCGACATATCTTACCGAGGTAAAATTACTCCACACCTTCTAATTCTCAAGAATATGTTGCTTGAAGCTTTTCAAGTATTGACCCCTATGACCTAGAACTAATTTAAATATCATTAATGTTTGGTTCCTTCTGACACAATACCAGTTTTCAGTTTTCACCTGTCCGACCACTTGGATTTTCTTCGGGTACTCTGGTTCTTCCCACATTAAGACCCCACTCGAGCTAACATCCGGGCCAACAATTAAGAGTGATTCATATAGGATGAAATAATTTGTTTAATAATTGTTGTAAAATAAATAAGGTTTGTATTATATTAGATTTCAAAAAGGTGTTCTTCTAAGAAAACAAGTTTGACGGACAGACGGACGATGGACGAAGGACGCTGCGCCATACCATAAACTCACAAGCACTTCGTGCCAGGAGCGCTAATAAATAAATCAATGTCATCTTAAGAATTAGACATGAAATATAAATAAATCACCCTTACACGCTTTCATGTTTCTACATAAGGTATTTATAGTTTATTACATTTGTGATAATCATGATACAATACGCTTTGTATACAACATCATATAGTTATATTGAGGTTGCAAAATTAAGAACCAATGCATGTTAACATATGACGTGATACTATTGTAATTAGGTTTTATTTTTAAAAAAAAATACATTCGTATGAATAACTAAATGTAAATTGACGTTCCATGATTTGTATTTATATATTTAAAGTAATTTCAAATGTTTCAGGCCGTGGCAGGTTTGTTTTTTGCTGGTATCGTGAGTCGCCTGTTCTCTTTACCCACGGGACAGGAACAACACCTACACGGACCCAGTCGCAACCGGACGTGCCAACAGTATCGTGGTCACCATGGACACTTTGAAATATTCGAACAGGACGACAGCGTTTATTGCTTGCATCAGCATCTGTATCAATCCGCTCTGGACACTTCTCCCGCCAACGTGTTACTTGTCTATGCCCAGGAACTCCTGATAATTGCCTTGTCAAGATGTGGTTCCAGAGACTGGCCACACTGGCTTACAGAAAGGCAGCAATGCAATAATGGGAGTACTAGTGATAGGTGTAGGACAAAAACACGTGAGATAAAAGCGTGTGAGAAACAGCAAGCCAGAATCACGGAAACAAGCAGTAACAGGAAACGAAAAAGCAAGGGAAGAAAGATAACAAAATGTAGAAGGAAATGTTGCAGAAGTGAAAAGGGAAGTAAACAAAGGAAAAAGAAATGCGAGAGAAGACAAAAGGGAAGCACAGACAACGGAAAGAAAAGGTTGTCGAAGATACAAAGTTGTAGCTGGGGACGAAAAGAAGTCCGGATGATGACCAGGTCTGAATGGAAACGATTTGTCGACAGACTCAATATTCTAAAGGAGTCAATCGTAAGTCATACTTTTATTCTTCAAAATATTACATACATACCACAGGAAACATTTCTTAGTCTACTAACTAGTCGTGAGACCATTATCAATTTGAATTCAAAATTAAACAAACATTGACTTGTCTGAAGCAGTTGCTTTCAAAGAGTCATGTGATCGTAATGGTGATTGTATTATATTTGCGATGTCATAATTCTGCCAATAAAGAAAGTTCCCTAGAACACTATTTGTTACAATAACATAATAATCTTACGTAAACATCATTCTTAATAGGAAATAAACAATAAACAATATATAAATGCAAACAACTGAATGGTTATATGGCTGTTCTCAACTCTGATAAACGGAAATGAACATATGACAGTGATATTTATCTTTGTGACTAGATCACCTTTCGAACTAACCAATCAGAACGTTGCTTTCTATTCACTTCATTTAAAGCCGCAGATGTTCTACTCAAATACAGATGACGAGACGGTAGTGGTTGTTTTGGTACATCTTTCCTACATATACTAAGGTTTTATCTAACCTACACAATTAATACCATTTATATAAGTAAATTTTACTAATAGCAGAAAACCGTAGAATTGGGTTGAGTAACCCATCCAAGATGGCGCGCAACCTTGTCAGCAAGCGTGATGTCACTACAATATGGCAGAAACATTACGCTTTTACATTCCAAACTGTTTTGCTACACCAACATTTTCGTTGTGGTTGAATGATAAAGATTGTAATTAATCGACAATTTAATGGTTTTACCGTTGAAACCCATTTATTTTTCTCTCGTATGGCAGAATATACCGATATATTCACGCATGTTGCGCAGTAATGAAAGATATCAGTGTTTTACTTTACTCGTGAATGTATATTGTAGTCAATGGGAAACCATTAAATATCCTCTACTTGTCCATCCAGTGTCTAACGAGACATATAGGGTCTTCTTTCTATACAAACAATCTGTCCTGGAACAATATAATCACGTTCGCTAGAAACTACGGTGGATTGTAATTTGATTCCTTATATTTGATTTACAGCCTGTCAGAGGAGGACAGGAATCCTTTGTGCCATATGACGTCATTTCCGATCTACACAGAAATAATGTAACTATAAATACAGCACACGGAGGACCTAACTTCCTGGGTTGGCACAGGGTATACCTACTGCTGTAAGTATAAACACTGGCATAGAGTTATCGCCTCTTGTAAGCATAAACACTGACACAGATTTATCTCATCCTGTAATTATAAGCACTGCCTAAGAGTTATCTCCTCCTGTAAGTATAAACACTGGCATAGAGTTATCTCCTCCTGAAAGTATAAACCAAAACACAGATTTATCTCCTCACAAACCCTTACAAAGAGGTATCTCCTCCTGTAAGTATAAACACTGACACAGATTTATCTCTTCCTGTAAGTATAAACACTGACAAAGTGTTATCTCCTCCTATAAGTATAATCACTGGCTTAGAGTAATATCCTCTTGTAATTATAAACCGTGACACATAATCATCTCCTCCTGTAAGTATAAACCTTGACAAAGAGTTATCTACTCTTGTAAGTGTAAACACTCACACAGAGATATCTCCTCTTGTAAGTATAAACACTGACAAAGAGTTATCTACTCTTGTAAGTATAAACACTGACACAGAGCTATCTCCTCCTGTAAGTATAAACACTGACAAAGAGTTATCTCCTCCTGTAAGTGTAAACACTCACACAGAGCTATATCCTGCTGTAAGTGTAAACACTCACACAGAGCTATCTCCTCCTGTAAGTATAAACACTGACACAGAGTTATCTCCTCCTGAAAGTATAAACACTGACAAAGATCGAATATCATGCATATATATTTTTTAACAAGTAAAACCTTTGACTGAAACAAGTTGTATTTGGTCCTTTGTGATGTTAACTTGACTGACACATATTTATCTTTTGTTGTTATATGTATACTTTGACTGCCTCTGAATGTATTATATTCCTTTGCATGGTCTATTTGAAAATGTAGTAAGAAGAATTGAATAAATAAAACCATATTATCATAGCGATGTCGTTTTGTTGCCCCTTAAAACAATGTTGAAGTTAGCATGTTCTGTCAATTTGCTGCTGTTTACAGATTGGAAGCAGCTCTTGGGGTTTCCATACCCTACTGGGACAGTCGACTGGACCACGACATGTCCGATCCTACCGACTCTGTAGTGTGGACCAACGACTTCTTCGGTCCTGGTTTTGGAGTAGAGGATACGGGGCCATTTGCGAATTGGATAACACCAGATAACGAGTCACTAGTTCGAAACATAGGGAACAATGGCAGTCTTATGTCCGCCGACATGGTAGACACGTTACTACGATACACAAGGCATGATCAGGCTGTGGAACCAACTATCAACTCGATCGAAGATATCCATGAAGGACCACATCGTTGGGTTGACGGTCAGCTCTCCAGTCTCGAGACAGCACCTCAGGATCCCGTCTTCTTTCTTCACCACAGCTTTGTTGATTATATTTGGTACTTGTTAAGAGAAAATATGCGAAAAGGGGGAGACATTGATCCAGCATTCGACTACCCTTGTAAAGGGCCAAGGGCTCACGAACGGTATGCCACCATGTTTCCGTTCGGCAGTCTTCCTAATTTATACGGCTACAGTGACCATCTGGAAAGTCTAACGCACTACATCCCGTCCCCCGCGTGTCCTGATTGCGGACAGAGTCCATATCTGTATTGTGATGAAGGCATTCGCCGATGCAAGTCGAAAGCAGCCAGACCACCAGCACATAGTTTAGGCTCGGACAAAAAAGTGAAAACTCGATATCGTATACGGGCCATTGGAATTCTTCACCTGGGCAGAAAGTTCGGACATCACAAAGCAGATGTAAGGACGCGAGGAGACACTTTGACGTTTTTACCATTAACGAACAGAGGACTATTTCTATGAAGTATTGTCTATTACACTTATTTTACTACATTATTGTTCACCAACAAATATCAGCGAGACATACCCCATCTTTCACAAGCTCTTCGATTTGTATTAGCTTTTTGTCGTATTGAGTATAATACTATTATACAGTGGCTTTTTTTGTTAAAGACAGATTCATTGACCGCTATCCCGGTAAATAAAGCACACTTATGGACAAGACGGGGAGTTCAGTTATTGATGTTAGATCAAGAAAACAATTAAATCATATTGTCTTTGTGTATAACAAGAAGCGGGTTCTGCTGTAGTAAACGCACCGTACTAGAAACAAGTGGTTATTGGTATTTCTCCAACAACCACAGTAGGTTTCCTCACTCATGACATATTGGATAAACCTGTTCGGAGTTGGTAAACATTTTTGGTCACTCACTATAGTGGGTGTTCTAGTGACCATGATTTCATTGGTCAATCTTTGATTTATGACGTCATGTTACAATGCTTTTCGAAGTCATTTTCCATTGTGACGTCATGCTCCATGGCAATTGTTTCCCCCATCGGAAACACAAATCATGTATTTTCCAAGAGAAAAATGTGGTTTTTCAAATAAAATACGAACATTTTAGGAGAAACAGGTTCACTTGTGATATCTATTTATCGCGTTTATCTCACTCTCGTTAGTAGATTAACTAACTCGAGTTAGATAAACATGATAACCAACCACCACTCGTTTGGGAACATCTATATATATTTACCATCGTATGGCATTGCCACTATATAACCCTACCAAATTCAGTTGGCATTCATATAGGTTATGAATGCCATGGACCTATTGTTGACGTCATCATTAGTGTAACGTCATAATTGTAACGTTGGATACCACTGACCCTCCCTGGGCGATGACTGTTCTATTCATTGAGCAAGCATACACGATACATTCATTATTTAAACTAAATGCTGAATAATATTAAATGTAGTTGAATTTTCTATGAGATGAACAGATTCCGAAAATGGTAAATATAAATATTGAACTGCTTCCAGTTGGCATTCATAGGCAATATGAATGCCAACTAGACAAAAGCAAATTCAATGAAGCGCGCTAGCGCTTCATTGTGGATTTGCTTTTGCCCAGATGGAAGCAGTTCAATGCTTAAATATATATACCGTTATTGATTCAATATTTAAACATATTGAAAATTGTAAAAATGGGTTATTTTTAGATCTTAGTATTATTCATAGGTTATCAATTTTATACTCGACATGCATCAAAATCTTTTAGATGCCTTCATCTTATCAATATCTATTAAGGTGGCTCCACACTTTCGTAATTAACCAGCGAAATTCGTTGATATTTTAATATAATGGTTATGCAACTATGTAGAGATGATTTTATGAAAATATAAACACTCCGATAGTAAGGGGACTTTTTTGGAAAAAATACCAAAAACTTGAATTTTCGTCAATTTTAATATTTTCCGGGGTTTTTTTGGGTGTGACATTGTTCGGAACAATAGCAACAATAATAAAATGAAAAGAAGCATTTCTAATTAACCCTACAAATATTTTATTTATCGCAAAATATGTAACACATGTTACACAAAGTGTTTTTTATTGAATTTGAACGGATAAAAGTGATTATCTACAAGCTAAAATTCAACAGGACACAAAGATCTATACATATAGAATGGGAAATTGAACAAAATATACTCAATGGCTTTATAATTAATTTATTTTACATTTTACAATCACCTCGATCCGGGTAAGAGTTATCTTCCTTGAAAAAAATCGGAACTTTTTGCAGAGGGGTGACATTTACACAATGACAGTTGTCCCTGTTTACATATAACAAAAATGATGGAAATAAATCAAAAATATGATATTAAAATTATCGCATGGTATGCCGTTCTCACGTGCACTCACACATGCATTTTATAGGTATCTTGATATTTTACAAAACATTATTTTCACAGAGTAAGTAGACTACATTTGTAAACACTATTTAATCGACAGAGCTAACCTTCCTCAACAGCGAACATCGTAACGACCTCGAGCTTATGAACTCGTGTTGCACATGTGAGGTCGGTACGTCCGCATTCCATGCGTTTCCTCTATGACCTTCTTGAGGTCGTTTGGTCTCATGTCACTATCTTCCAGTGAGTCTGTTTATGTCTATGAATTTGAAAGCTTTATTCCTGAAATACGTGTGATTATACATTTCCCGGGAAAATCTCGATATCGGGTGTTGACATATCATCGACCCGCACGTGTACTATTGTTTACCAGGGGCCTGTTCGTGTATGCGGAGAAACCGGTTTGACCGTTTAGACGAAAACGGCCAAGGGGTAACTATAATTTGCACAACGACATCGAATGCCCGATACGCAATACGGAAATGACGACACGGAGTACATGCACATTTCGATCAAGATAATTGAGTCCGAGCTGTTCTTTTACCGGAAGTACGTCACGAAAATGGACGCTGATGACGATGTGTGGAGCCACCTTAAATGTATTTTAGGTTTCAATAATGATTGAAAACATTGTCAATCCTGAGATATTGTTTGATATCAAATTACACGTCGTAAAATCAAAATAATTAAAATGGTGGAAGGTTTTTAGAATCTAATAGCGTTTATAGGCAGTCTATTTTATCATACAACTTTACTGTCAGTTTTAAATGGATTATGTACTGAATAAACTGAAGTATACTGCATTGAAACTAGTTGGAAATTTAACTTAAAATATCTTCAAGTAAATAACCTGAGTAAAACACGTTTTGACTCGACACGTATAAATATATTCGCTACATTTCTTATGCTAAAACTTCTCTGGTTTATTTTATAGCTGAAGGTATGACTTCATATCTTACACTGACAGTCATTTGTGGTTCGTTTATGACTCTCTATTCATTAATTTGAATAATGTTTATGAAATAGTCTTTACGTAAGGATCGTGGTGTTTTTTATTTACTAGAATAATATATACAATGAATAATACACAGTAATATTTCTTTAGTGCACTAAATCATCCATTTCATGCAAATCTTATACAAATATGAACCCGTCGCTTAGTGTACGAGGACTGTATATAATACATTATATACATCATAACAAACCAAGTCTATATCAAGCCTCTAGGTAGTGTTTTTTATGAACAATAATATGTACAATGTACAAGACATAAAGCTGACCGTGTTTGCATTTTTTTTTGTCAAATTCTTTTCCATTATCTTTTATGATCATGAATCTATGCTTCATTAATACACCTGAGTTTGCTTCCTTTCTCTGGTTAAGTACTTATTCATAACATAAACAGCAGTTCGGTCGATTCCCCTTCAGCTTTATTCAACTTTGAACCGGCTATCCGGAAAAATACATGCACTGTTCTAATTGTTAAGGCAGTTATTTTCTTCGTTGGATACTTTCCACCTGCAACAATGTTTCCGTAACGGAAGCCTTGCGCTATCTTTTGACCATTTGGCAACCCTTCACTTCAATTCGTAGCTGACGCGGTAATGGTTTTCACTCGCTGACACTTCCCCCGGCAAGTCATTTTTTTTTCTTCTATTTTTGCGTTATTAAATGTGACGCAATAAACAACCGTATAAAATGTTGCTCAGACGTTTTCATTATATCATTAATTATACATTTCTATAAATACATTTAAGCGAAGTCCGACCTTCATTCTCCATTAGGAGATATATATATTTGTGCATTTTTCGGAAAAAAGACCCTACCAAAATACTATCCCGTGATGTCGCTTTAATAGAAGTAAATATGTGAATTTAAATCAGCGTACTACAGTGAACCCTCACCTGTTAACCTGATGTTGGTTGGGGATAAATGTACAGCAGTAACAATCGCTCGTAGCACCCTTATGTATAAATCCCAAGTCTGTTTCAACATGCACAAGCGATTAATCTTCGGATCAAAATATGCACTATCTTACAATTAAAGGGTTCAAATGTGAAACTCAAATAAATAAGCAATTTCATTATAACAAACGGATATTAAACAATGGTAAAACCTTCAGATATTTTTTAAGTTAATTTATTAACTGTTAAAATAGAATGTCACATTTCAACAGTTAATTATACTGTGTAATATATTTCCAGTTTTAAAAATTGCAACGTGCACTGTTTAACGGGTTGTCCATAGTGTTTTTGCATCAGTTTTATGGCTTTCCTGAGATGAATATTATGTAAAAGCTAAACAGCTTTACACGTTGAATTAATCAAGAGAAAACTGAACTGTTGACAAAGCTGTGATTCGAACTCAGAAACGATAAGCTAGAACAGAATATGAACAAGTATATACACGATGACGGTTGAAAACGTACCAGGAGAGTAAAATAGGATGTATCCGAAGGGTAACCGTTCAGCGACACCCAATAGTAAATCTAAGTCAATCAAGTAATAGCATGTCCTCAAAAAGAGAACAAGGGTAGCGACAACTAAACAAGGCACAGTACTGATCATAATACAAAAAACATCGACCTTGTTGCACAGGGGGAAAGAATATAATCGTACAGCTTAGCAATGAGATGTCCCTGTTGGTATGTTGTAAGTAAAGACCCAGGTAAATACATAATTTATCAGAATCTGAAGTGTCCTTGAAAAATGTCATATCACCTAATGTAGCAATTCAGAAAAAATAGCTGTTTTCGCAATTTCGGTTATATTTTGACGTCATACCCCGATGATAAAAAGGTAGCAGTGCTTGTATTGCTTCAGCATATATATACACTTACAACAATTTGTCTGCATCCCCAATTAGTTTGGACATATCAGAATTCAGGAACAAATATCACCGTCAAATTTTCAAAGAAACCTTATTCATTTTTTTCTCATTATTTTGTTAGAAATATATTATGTTTCACCATCATAAATATATTGTTAGTGGAAATATATAAAGGGTATTTTAATTATGTTATTTTTGGTGTAAACAATATGTCGCGGAATTGTCACAGATATTAATACAAGATTCGGAGTTAGATTCAACACTCGGCTGACACAGTATTTGTTGTAATTCAGTAAAACGAACAGTCTAATTAAAAAATCTGGTATCTCTCATGTAAATCTGTATCATGTCCACAATTTTTTTTATTCACGTTGACGTCAAGTGCTTATTATTACAAGAATAAGACCACGTGGAGGAGAGATTGGGTTCAGGGTTTATGAGTAATGTTATAAGTATAATGAGGAAATTGGAGGGCAATTAAAAATCGCAATCATTAACAGGAGACTCAGTCTGGGTCATCAATGTCTTAATGTCCACATTACGGAATCATTGTTTAAATATTGAAATCCAGTGCTGTTTTTGACTCGTACTGAATAGAATTTTGTGTTATGTTTCCGAGATCTGGGGTTTTCACAAATCACCCGATGAAGAAAAAGTACATCTCATGTTTTGTAAGAAATTGTTAAGAGTTCAGAAAAACACCTCCAATGATTTGGTTTATTGTGAGCTCGGTAGGTTTCCTCAAATAATACAAAGAAAATTAAGGATTTTTTTAAACAGAGTGACAATTGTATATTAAAGTCATGTTATGATGAATGTGTTAATGTAAATGATGGCTGGATAGTTAATATTAAGCATAAGTTGTCTAGCCTTGGTTTGGAATATATCTTAGAAAACAATTTGCCTGTTAATGTTCCTTTGCCTGTTAATGTTCCTATTAAAATTATAGAACAAAGAACTGTAGATAAATGTAAACAGAATATGCTGGCAAATGTATCAAGGTCATCTAAAGGTCATTTATATACCAGCACTTTATTGATACTTTTGTCTTCAATTTTACTTATGTAAATCTATAGAACCAACGTACAAACGACTTATAACATGTTTTAGGTTGTCGTCTCATAACTTAAAATGAAGTGGGTAGACGGAACAATGTGATTGTGTCTTACTCTCTGTACTTCAGGTGATATATAACATGAATTTCACTTCATACTAAATGTCCATTATATCAAGACCTGAGATGTAAATATATCAAGCGATTCTATCACAGAAGTCCTAATGTTTTAAGTAATAACATGATCGAGTATTAACAATGTAAAGGACTTATGTAATCTCGGAAAGTATTCATATTGTGCTACAAGAAAACGTGTAGAAATCAATGTCTGATATGGAAAACTCATTCTCAACTTAATAAATCTAAATTTGTATAATAATCTCTTGTACATGTATTACATGATACTTGTTTGACATTTATCCTATGAGTCGGATGGCTCTCGGAAATAAAGAAACTGAAAAAACTTAGGTGAGAAGCAAATACTAGTAGGTCAGAGGTCAAATTACCGGCATATTTCTTTATTAACATTTGGTAATGTAAATTTTACATTTCTGGTGACATTAAAAATATAAAACATAGCGTTCTGATTCTGTTTATAGATGGTGATGCTATGGTATCAGTCCATAATGAATGGAACCAATCCCTGAAGTACTTTCTAAATATATATCTTGTGCGTGAACACTGCGAATCGTTTTCTCATCTCACCTTTTCTTATTTTTTCTCTCGTCTCTACTTTTTCTTCTTGTTGGGTTAGTTGTCACAGTAGTGTAGCCAAATGCGGTGTCATGACGTTGGCACGTCTGTATTAGACATTTCTGTGTGGTGATAGTGTTGATCCACTATCAGTTGATATCGTCGTCATATAACGTAAGCTGTCGAGATGACATATAAACCCAATATATCACAATACAAAGAAAATCAACCTCATGACATACTTTATCTTTAAATTTCCCCTAATCAGTGGCGGATCCAGAGACCTATCTGGGGGGGGTGGGGTTCCAAATTTCCTGGGGGGAGGGGGGTTCCATGTGGGGGAAAATTGAGGAAAATGGTGAAAATACATGATTTTTAAAGAAAATGATCAGGGTTGGGGGTACTCCCATAACATGAGAGGATATGATTTTGCCGACTGTTACGCGGCACCTGTCAAAAGTTTTTCGCCGTGTAAAACCTCTAACATTGTTGGAGTAGGTTGGGGGGGGGGGGGTTCCTGAAGTCCAAAAAACCCCTCTGGATCCGCCACTGCTAATGACATCCCCCCTCCGAGACATATGTCTTATCAATTTACTGTTAATTTGGGGACAGTGAGGATGAACTTTCTGCTAACTTTGTTGACATTGTTCAGTAACTTTGTTCTAACTTCAATTTGTCGACATTGTTCAGTAACTTTCTTCTAAGTTGTCGACATTGTTCAGTAATGTTTTGCTAAGTTGTTGACATTGTTCAGTAACCTTCTTTTAATTTTGTTGACATTGTTTAGTAACTTCAGTACAAGTTTTATGACATTGTTTATTCACTTTTTGCTAAATTTGCAGACATCAGTCTAGTCATATTTACATTGGTCTAGTATTGATAAACTTTGTCTAGTGTATAATTATATATCATTACATTAGTCCAATATATGATTTATTGGTCAAGTCTAAATAGCTTATCCTCTTTTCATTATATTCAAATGTGTTTAATTGATAACAACGACCAAATTGTTTACATTTTACAGTTTTAATTGAGCTGATTGTCTTTTGTCTCTAAGCCATACAGTCACACATGCTGTGATGTGGAGAGACATACACACTAATATTCCAGTGTGTGTCAACAGTGAAATGTACATCAAAATACAGGTTCATGGATAGGAAAGGTTGTACAATTATTGATTCATTTCAAAATTCATTTACACATTATTGATTCACCAGTGTTTAAACTTTCACAATGAACACAGATCACTAGACAATATATATTAATTATCAGGAATCTTAATATCACATTCACTGTCCCATTATTTTGAACTTGTCATTTCAAAGCAATGCAATAATCTATTTTAAGCAAGAATCAATGTATTCCTTTGCCCTAAATCACATACATTCATTAGGATATTATGAGCCTTGATACTGAACATTAATTTTGTACAATTTTCATATAACTAACAATTATGCTTATTATTTGTAATTAATAATGATATTATAACACTCATTTGTTATCAAAACAAGTTATATCTTACCCTGTTCCCACCTTCCTTCCTTTGCAAAATAAACGAATTTAATCTGTTGTTTGTGAACAAACATATAACCACAAAATGTCAGAAGTACTCAAAATGAGGTTAAAGGTCGACCATCTACTCCTGTTAACGGTTAGTTTACCCCGACATTGATCTCAGATTTTCTTACAACTTAAGAAAACAATTGTCACATTCCAATAGAAAACAAAGAGAAAATGAAATACACCAAAAGAGGGTATAAATGATATACATGTTCTTAAATCTTCACATAAACAAAAATACTGCTAACAGGTAGCAAACTGTTAAAAAAAAGATCATCAATTAAATATGTTAGGACATTCAGTCCCTGGAATGCATATGAAGCTATGTAGGAATGAATATCTCCTCCTTGTCGATCTTCATTAATTTAGTTTAAATTTTTTTATAATAGAGGTTCACTCTAAAGTGTGACAGTTTCTCCTCTGTGGGTTTTGACGTACTGATTTACATTTACACCTATAGTTAAGTTTGATTTGACGTTCGAGGTTTTACCTATTATAGGTAGGTAATATATTATCAAAAATGATCATGCTGTGTGAAATTGTCCTATGGTCAACTTTTATAATATAGGAAGCTATGTTCTTTTTCTTTTATTGTATTGAATTTTGATGAGAACTGGCTCTATCCCCATTTTTATTAGCAACAAAGAAGGGATTTCAACAGCTGCTTAAATCTTTATTTCTTGACCAATTTCATAAATGTGGGTATTTTTGAAAGGGAGTTTTACAAGAACTTAGTTTTTGACATAATTTAGAACTAGTTTTCATCAATATTTCTTACAAGAACTTTGTTTTTGACATAATGTAGAACTAGTTTTCATCATAATTTCTTACAAGAACTTAGTTTTTGACATAATGTAGAACTAGTTTTCATCATAATTTCTTACAAGAACTTAGTTTTTGACATAATTTAGAACTAGTTTTCATCAAAATTTCATTACAAGGAAAAAAGTAAACCAGGCATAGCCTCCTATATGACAAGATAAGAGACCAGAGGACAATTTCACACAGCAGGTATAGCCTCCTCCTATATTACAAGATAAGAGACCAGAGGACAATTTCACACCGCATCAACAATGTTGATAAGTTATTATATACCCATAAAAGATAAAACCTCAAAAGTCGTATCAACTTAACTATAGATGATATATTTAGAAATAAATCATGCATGCATGTTCTCTCTTTAAGCTAATATCAATGTAAGAAGTATCTACGGCAAGAACAGTAAAGTTATGGGACCTTAGCACTGACGAGGACTTAATCTCCCAACCAATCAATCTTCAGCACTTCAGCAGGAATCTTCACGGGATGGCACAAAATTATCACATCATTTAGAAAATAAACACAATGTCTGGATTTCTACAATTTATGTTATAATGGATACACGGCTTAAACATGTTTGAACAATAAATATTCATAAATAGATCTATACCTGAACGAAGCACCAGTGAGCAAATAAAACAAATATAGCAGAAATCATGGAATATACACAACAATTTGTTACTATTTTATACTCTGTACAATATAAGCCAAACCTACCTGGTACATTGTTTATAGTCAGCTGCTGAAGACAACAGTGTATAATGTCTACAATCACATGATGGTTATAATTATCTCCCTAGTATCACAGCATCCTCCATACTCTTGCTTACATTCTCTGCACCCCTGGAACATGTTATAGTAAAATTGAAGTCTGGTCTGTGCCACTTTATGGATGAAACAGAAAGACTAGCTTAATCCTTTGATGAACATCAAAAGAATCTCAGGTTACACCTAATGGTAAATTTGACTGGCTTTGAAGTCAGGTGTCCCTCCTCTGTAATCTTCAAAGGACAGGTATCAGCCTAGCGATTGGTCAAGACAAAATATTCCAGGGGTGCAGAGAGCAAAAGTGAGCGTAACTCATGGAGTATGGAGGATGGTTTATCAGGAGAGTTTAAGTATTCTTAAGGTTTGATTTCTACTTTTAGTCATACTTTCTTTTTATTTCTAATAGAATCAAGCTCCTTCATTCTGTAGAAATTGGCTAAATCCTTCAATAATTTCACTTTTGGTGTAAGATTCCCACAAATTAATGATTTTTTCGTTGGAATATAGTTTGTTGAAAACTTTCAACTACAACAAAATTACATCTTCTTTCAAAAGTTTCAAAACTCAAAGTCCTATCAACATTTCTTGATACAAATAGTTCAATGATTTGATCAGACTTCCAAATCCTGAAGATTAAGCATCAAACCTATCAAACAGAACACTTGTAGGTTGTAGGCTCCAGTTTTATCACAGAGGTCACACCACGCATCAAAATACACTTACACCGATTATACCCTGAATTTTGAGGAACCAAAGATATTTTAAGGTTCACAGGAGTCGGAGGAATACAACCTATTCCAAGAAACACAGTAATTGGCTTCTAATTTGTAAAATGGTCTGATGTCCCTCAAAAACGTCCATAGTGCTGTTGGTTTCTGTGCAGCCTAAGTTTATCAGTACATGATTTCTGTGAATTATCACAGAGTTGCCTCCCTTCAGAAACCGTCAGCAGGCACCAGTGTTATCTCCCTTCGCTTAGGAAAAATAGGTTTCAGAGAAAAGAACACTTTTTGAAGAGTTTGTGGTGAACGTTTGCCTCAGAAGCCACCGTCCCTGGAATGCTGGTGATCAACATTAATACCACCCCACTGTAGGATCTGTTTGTCTGGGTTCTCATCCCAATTAGTGTCAAGTCGAAGCTACAAACACAAGGTATAACTAAATAATCGTCATAATTATAGTTTTGTATGGGGATTAATCTAATGTGGTTCACAGTAAAATAAGTTTGATACTGTACTTTAGTATACTTGCAACTTTATGAAATTTCCATTGGGGAGATTAAGCATGCTCAGAATGAAAAACATAAATAAAATGTGTATGCTCACCCTAGGGGAAAATAACACTATTAAATGGCATCTTTTGAGATTTTCATTCAGATGAAATAATCAGATCTTAGACAAGAGGCCCATGGGCCTTAACGGTCACCTGATATATTTATACAGAGAGTTGATTTTGTTTTTAACATGAACAGAAATATTATTCAAAGTGACAAAAAACAATAAAACCACCTTACTCAATATCTAGCATACAGATTTCAGACTGAAAAGGATTTGAAACTAGCACCTCTGATTCTTAACAAGGAAAATGAAGAAATTTTAGCACACTGACTCCTTTGAGCCCCACCCTACAGCCCTTGGGGGTAGGGCTGGCTCAAAATTTTCAAAGTATCAAACTGTCAATTCAAGGTTATAATTCCAATCAAGTTATTAACATGTAATATT
>NW_018406666.1:73704-77869 GCF_002113885.1 Mizuhopecten yessoensis
GCAAAATTTCATTGAAATTGGTTCAGGGGTTTTGGAGAAGAAGATTTTTGAAATTTTAGTCAATTTGACCCTTTTTGGCCCCGCCCCTCAGGCCCCTGGGGGCTTAGGACTAAACCGGCAATTATTTTTGTTGACCTTTGTCCATGGAAGGTCCCTGCAAAATTTCATTGAAATTGGTTCAAGGGTTTTGGAGAAGAAGTCGAAAATGTAAATTGTTTACGGACGCACGACGGCCGACGGCCGACGACGGACAAAAGGCGATCGCAATAGGTCACTTGAGACTCTGTCTCAGGTGACCTAAAAATAGGAATAATTAAGCAAGTTCCCTGGTTGAAAATGCTGAATTTCAGGGTCCAAAATCAGGAGTCTCTCTCCAATATAGGGAGAGTTGGTTAATATACTTAAGTTTGTATTATAAAATTTTCATAACAAACACAATCATGTTTTAGAAAACAAGCTTTGTATTTATGCTGTCAATATATTGATATATCCAATATATCAATTCTCTATACAAAAAACAGCTGGCAACATTCCAACAACAAAATGTGTCTCAGCCAGAACATCTTTCAGTTCTATAAAATGTCCTACCTAATCCAGTGAGGACCAGTATCTGTTAGCTCTATGAAGTATCCTACCTAAGTCAGAAATGTGTCTCAGCCAGAACATCTTTCAGTTCTATAAAATGTCCTGCCTAATCCAGTGAGGACCAGTATCTGTTAGCTCTATGAGGTATCCTACCTAATCCAGGACCAGTATCTGGATATAAAGAATCCTACCTAAGTCAGGACCAGTATCTGTTAGCTGTATAAATTATCCTACCTAAGTCAGGACCAGTATCTGTTAGCTCCATGAAGTATCCTACCTAGGCCAGGACAAGTAACTGTTAGCTCTATAAAGTATCCTACCTAAGGCAGGACCAGTATCTGTTAGCTGTATAAATTATCCTACCTAAGTCAGGACCAGAATCTGTTAGCTCTATAAAGTATCCTACCTAAGTCAGGACCAGCATCTGTTAGCTCTATGAAGTATCCTACCTAATCCAGGACCAGTATCTGCTAGCTCTATGAAGTATCCTTCCTAAGTCAGGTCCAGTATCTGTTAGCTCTATGAAGTCTCATACCTAAGCCAGGACCAGTATCTATTAGCTCTATAAAGTATCCTTCCTAAGTCAGGACCAGTATCTGTTAGCACTATGAAGTATCCTACCTAGGCCAGGACCAGCATCTGTTAGCTCTATGAAGTATCCTGCCTAAGTCAGGACCAGTATCTGTTAGCACTATGAAGTATCCTACCTAGGCCAGGACAAGTAACTGTTAGCTCTATAAAGTATCCTACCTAAGTCAGGACCAGTATCTGTTAGCTGTATAAATTATCCTACCTAAGTCAGGACCAGTATCTGTTAGCTCTATGAAGTACACTACGTAAGTCGGGACCAGTATCTGTTAGCTCTATGAAGAACCATACCTAAGTCAGGACCAGTATCTGTTAGCTCTATTAAGTATCCTACCTAAGCCAGGACCAGTATCTATTAGCTCTATAAAGTATCCTACCTAAGTCAGGACCAGTATCCGTTAGCTGTATAAATTATCCTACCTAAGTCAGGACCAGTATCCGTTAGCTGTATAAATTATCCTACCTAAGTCAGGACCAGTATCTGTTAGCTCTATGAAGTATCCTACCTAGGCCAGGACCAGTATCTGTTAGCTCTATGAAGTATCTTACCTAGGCCAGTACCAGTATCTGTTAGCTCTATGAAGTATCCTACCTAATCCAGGACCAGTATCTGTTAGCTCTATGAAGTACACTACGTAAGTCAGGACCAGTATCTGTTAGCTCTATGAAGAACCATACCTAAGTCAGGACCAGTATCTGTTAGCTCTATGAAGTACACTACCTAAGTCAGGACCAGTATCTGTTAGCTCTATGAAGTATCCTACCTAATCCAGGACCAGTATCTGGATATAAAGTATCCTACCTAAGTCAGGACCAGTAACTGTTAGCTCTATGAAGTATCCTACCTAGGCCAGGACAAGTAACTGTTAGCTCTATAAAGTATCCTACCTAAGTCAGGACCAGTATCTGTTAGCTCTATAAAGTATCCTACCTAAGTCAGGACCAGTAACTGTTAGCTCTATAAAGTATCCTACCTAAGCCAGGACCAGTATCTGTATATGAAGTATCCTACCTAAGTCAGGACCAGCATTTGTCTGTGAAGTCTCTTACCTTTCTTGTTTTCTGTTTTTCTGCATCCTTGTTTTCCCATTTCTTCTGTTGAATTTGAGCATCTCTCGCCTTCTCTGAGCCACATCCCCAGACCTGTAAATCATAAAACATGACAAATCATTAACTTTTCAACCTTTTTTTCAATTTTGCTTGTATCAAATCTTTACTTTTTGACAGTTGTGACTACTGTCTCCCAATTCCTGCATTATCAATGATCTAATTCAAGCCTGGAAATTAAATGCAGTAAATTATAAAATCAATACCCCCCCTATCGTCTTCTGAACAAACAGGAACAAATTCATTTTATCGATTAATACACTCACAAGGGTATTTAAACATGTATATAAGAAGGATTTCTGCATGCAATTGGTTCTATCACATGCTAACACTTTTCCTCTATACTTGTGGGCACAAACACACAGTTTTAAAGTATTATTGCTAAAAATATCACAGTATGAACACATAAACAAGGTGTATACACAAAGTTTATTTCTTATCATAATACCTTGGTCCCGAAAGCAAACCCCCAAAAAACATGATGTGAGGGTGTATTTAGAGGAGGAAAAAGAAACCCACCTTGTATGTTTATATCTTAAAATCAGAACAAACCTCTGCAGTGCATGTGACATAAGTATGATAGTGGTGGGCTTATTAATATTCATGTAACTAATCAAGGGTGTGGTAAACATTAGCTAACTCTGAAAGGTATGCAAGCACAGTCAGAAATAACTGTACCAATATTGATACTTTTTTGGAAACTCTAGAATGATATTGTATCTAGCACAACAAGGTCAACATAATATCTTACAGGATATATATGATATGCATTTCCATTCCAAAACAGTTCTAAACTTTGAGATAACTCACACAGATCATTATATGTAGGTGTAATGTAGCATCTATCGTAACTTTTACATTTCCTTAAATGACAGTAGCTGTTGATAAGACATTGAACCCTATTCAATCATTTAACACAAATAAAAGGAATGATCTGTTAGGTAGCATAAATCTTTAATTCTATCACAAAAAAACATGTAAAATGTACAATGTAGCATAAACCCCTAACTAAAATATCCGCTTAAACAAAAAACGTTTTGAGAAATAATTGCTTATAAAAGAAAACTTTCACAACATATATGTCCCAATGACTCACCTCAAGCTTATGTATCTCACAGGGAATGTGGTAGTGTTCCACCTTGTCAAAGTCCGCGGGGATGAACAGGACCAGAGATTTGGGATCCTTCCCAACGTGTATTCCCTTCTTCATGTCACGCGAGTGCTCATTCCACTGAACTAGCGGGCCACCAGCTGTAAACAACAAGTAAATATAACATAAGGTTTTCTGATCTTTGTATTAAACTGTAGCGTCTTTATAACATGATAAAACAAGAGGCCCAGAGGGCCTGTATCGCTCACCTGGATATCCAAGCAATCCTGGCAAAATATTCTCCAAATGAGATCCAAGGGAATATGCCAGACCGCAATGCCAATTCTTGTAGTATGTCTGTATTAGATTTTTCATGTCCAGCAATTTAATGTATGGTTATGGGGTGGGGATCTCAACTGTTTCCAAGCTGTGACTCAGAAATTAGATCCCTAGGGTTGTGGCCAGACCCCAGGATCAATTCTAATATCATGACTGCCAGATCCTAGGCCATCCTGGAAGCAAATGTACATTTTTCTCTTTATACTCCACAATTGTATATATGGTTATACTGTGGGAATCTCAACCATTTCCAAGTAATAAAACCTTTTTTGGCCTCACCACGGGGGTGGGGGTCAGCCCCACCATTTGTACAATTTTGAATCCCTGCCTCCCATGAATGTTTCTGACCAAATATGAACGATATCCATGGCATAATTCTACAGAAGAAGTCGTTTGTAGCAATATAGCCATATTGCCAACTTTTGACCCTGCCCCTCAGCCCCCTGTGGGGGGGGG
>NW_018406666.1:78526-84815 GCF_002113885.1 Mizuhopecten yessoensis
GGGGGGAGGGGGGAGTGTCAGCCATACCATTTCTACAATTTTTTGAATCTCCACTACCCAAGAATGCTTGCAGTCAATTATGGTTGATTTTCATTTCTTAGTTCCAGAGAAACAGTTGCTTAAATCAGTATAGCCCAATTGCCCCTTTTTGGCCCCACCCCTCAGGCCCCTAGGGGTCAGACTCATGGTTTATACAAAATTGGTTCCCCTTCACCAAAGGATGCTTCAGGCTAAATACGGAACAAACCCTTTCATTCCTACAGAAGTAGAAGGCATTTAAAGAATGTGCTATGTTTTCATTATTCAGCCCCGCCCCTCAGGCCCCGCAGGCCCCTCAGGAGCCAGACCCACGGTTTATACAAAATTGGTTTCCCTTTACCCAAGGATGCTTCAGACCAAAAATGTTTCCATGGTAACATTCACATTGTATGACTAGGTAGACATGTTTCCATGGTAACATACACATTATATGGCTAGGTTGACATGTTCCCATGGTAACATACACATTGTATGTCTAGGTAGACATGTACCCATGGTAACATACACATTGTATGACTAGGTAAAAAAAATTCCATGGTAACATACACATTGTATGACTAGGTAGACATGTTCCCATGGTAACATACACATTATATGACTAGGTAGACATGTTCCCATGGTAACATACACATTGTATGACTAGGGAAAAAAAATTCCATGGTAACATACACATTGTATGACTAGGTATACATGTTCCCATGGTAACATACACATTATATGGCTAGGTTGACATGTTCCCATGGTAACATACACATTGTATGTCTAGGTATACATGTTCCCATGGTAACATACACATTATATGGCTAGGTTGACATGTTCCCATTGTAACATACACATTGTATGTCTAGGTAGACATGTACCCATGGTAACATACACATTATATGACTAGGTAGACATGTACCCATGGTAACATACACATTATATGACTAGGTAGACATGTACCCATGGTAACATACACATTGTATGACTAGGGAAAAAAAATTCCATGGTAACATACACATTGTATGTCTAGGTATACATGTTCCCATGGTAACATACACATTATATGACTAGGTAGACATGTACCCATGGTAACATACACATTATATGACTAGGTAGACATGTACCCATGGTAACATACACATTATATGACTAGGTAGACATGTTTCCATGGTAACATACACATTATATGACTAGGTAGACATGTACCCATGGTAACATACACATTGTATGACTAGGGAAAAAAAATTCCATGGTAACATACACATTGTATGCCTAGGTAGACATGTACCCATGGTAACATACACATTGTATGACTAGGTAAACATGTTCCCATGGTAACAAACATATTGTATGACTGTAGACATGTTCCCATTGTAACATACACATTCTGATAAGGTAGACATGTTCCCATGGTAACATACACATTGTATGACTAGGTAGACATGTTCCCATGGTAACATACACATTGTATGACTAGGGAAAAAAAATTCCATGGTAACATACACATTGTATGCCTAGGTAGACATGTTCCCATGGTAACATACACATTGTATGACTAGGGAAAAAAAATTCCATGGTAACATACACATTGTATGTCTAGGTAGACATGTACCCATGGTAACATACACATTATATGACTAGGTAGACATGTACCCATGGTAACATACACATTATATGACTAGGTAGACATGTACCCATGGTAACATACACATTATATGACTAGGTAGACATGTTCCCATGGTAACATACACATTGTATGTCTAGGTAGACATGTACCCATGGTAACATACACATTGTATGACTAGGTAGACATGTACCCATGGTAACATACACATTGTATGACTAGGTAGACATGTTCCCATGGTAACATACACATTATGACTAAGTAGACATGTTCCCATTGTAACAGACACATTATGATTAGGTAGACATGTTCCCATGGTAACATACACATTATGACTAAGTAGACATGTACCCATGGTAACAGACACATTATGATTAGGTAGACATGTTCCCATGGTAACATACACATTATATGACTAGGTATACATGGTAAGAAATACTTACACTGTATAACTCTGTAGACAGGTGTAAGCTGTATTAACATAGTATCCACATCTCCAAATTTTTGCGCCCCTGACCTGTAAAAGTATGTCAAAATACGTCAAATACGACCTTTTTCTAGATTAACAAAATCAGAAAACAGAATTGGAGAGATTTATAGAATTATGTTATCTCTTATATGTGGTACATTCCTAAAATTATGCAGAATGATTACAAACAATAATTTATATGAAGGTCTGAGTATTACAGATTTAAAACCTTTATCATAAAACTAAGTGTCATCAATACAGTTTACAAATCACAAGTTTGTACAATGTATGGAAACTACTTAAAACTGTAACAAATCTCACAAGTTTGTACAATGTATGGGAACTACTTAAAACTGTAACAAATCTTACAAGTTTGTACAATGTATGGGAACTACTTAAAACTGTAACAAATCTCACAAGTTTGTACAATGTATGGGAACTACTTAAAACTGTAACAAATCTCACAAGTTTGTACAATGTATGGGAACTACTTAAAACTGTAACAAATCTCACAAGTTTGTACAATGTATGGGAACTACTTAAAACTGTAACAAATCTCACAAGTTTGTACAATGTATGGGAACTACTTAAAACTGTAACAAATCTCACAAGTTTGTACAATGTATGGGAACTACTTAAAACTGTAACAAATCTCACAAGTTTGTACAATGTATGGGAACTACTTAAAACTGTAACAAATCTCACAAGTTTGTACAATGTATGGGAACTACTTAAAACTGTAACAAATCTCACAAGTTTGTACAATGTATGGGAACTACTTAAAACTGTAACAAATCTCACAAGTTTGTACAATGTATGGGAACTACTTAAAACTGTAACAAATCTCACAAGTTTGTACAATGTATGGGAACTACTTAAAACTGTAACAAATCTCACAAGTTTGTACAATGTATGGGAACTACTTAAAACTGTAACAAATCTCACAAGTTTGTACAATGTACGGGAACTACTTAAAACTGTAACAAATCTCACAAGTTTGTACAATGTATGGAAACTACATAAAACTGTAACAAATATCACAAGTTTGTACAATGTACGGGAACTACATAAAACTGTAACAAATCTCACAAGTTTGTACAATGTACGAGAACTACTTAAAACTGTGACAAATCTCACAAGTTTGTACAATGTAAGGGAACTACTTAAAACTGTAACAAATATCACAAGTTTGTACAATGTACGGGAACTACATAAAACTGTAACAAATCTCACAAGTTTGTACAATGTACGGGAACTACTTAAAACTGTAACAAATCTCACAAATTTATTCAATGATATCACCTTATTCTATTTAATTACTTCCATTAATTACCTTCCCTCATGTTGTGTTTTCTAGTTATCTCCCTTTGTGATTAGTGACCTTTTTATATACACATAGAGTGCTTTTCTCAATTGTTGAAATGTGGGTGACAACAAGAGGCTGAATGGGCCTGCATCGTTGACCTGGTATTAATCTTACACTTGTAAAAATGTATGACTATTAGTCATTAAAAGGATCCTGTTAAAAGATTTAAAAACATTTGACCTATGTGACCTTGAAAGTGAAAAAGGATATTACATTAAACAAATTGTATAGCCCTTCATCTCAGCATGCAACTTGCAAAACATCACCACCCTATACCTTTTGTTTATTGAGATAAGGTCATTTAAATGTTTATACATATTTGACCAAAGTAAGTCCAGTCATTCAAATAAAAAAGATTGATAGCCCTTCATCCCAGCATGTTACTGGCCAAATATCAACATTCCGGGCCTCCTGGTTATTCAGAAGAAGTTGTTTAAAAATTTTAACATATTTGACCCTTGTGATCTTGGTGATTGCTCAAGGTCATTCATTTTGACAAACTTGTTAGCTCTTCATCTAAGCATTATAATGGTCAAATATCAAAATTCTGGGCCTCACGGTTATTCAGAAGAGGTTGTTTAAAGATTTTGAACATATTTGACCCATGTGACCTTGGTTATACGTCAAGGTCATTCATTTACACAAAGTTGGTAGCCCTTCCTCCTAGCATGCTTCTGGCCAAATATCAACATCCTGGGCTTTTTTGTTCATTCAAAAAAAGTTTAAAGATTTTAGAAAATATTTGATCTCTCTAACCTTGAATAAATGTCAAAGCTATTTTTTTTAAGAAACATGGTAGCCCTTCCCCCTAGTATGCTATTGGCCAAAAATCAACATCCTGGGCCTTATGGTTATTCAGAAGAGGTTGCTTAAAGATGTTTAACATATTTGATCCCTGTGACCTTGAATACAGGTCAAGGTCATTCATTTGAACAAACTTAGTAGCCCTTCGTCGGAGCATACTACTAACCAAATATCAATATCCTGGTCCTTTTGGTTATTTAGAAGTTGATTAAAGGTTGTTTTAGACAATTGATCTTGAACAAACTTTGTAACCCTTCATCAAAGCATGCTACTGACCAAACATCAACATCCTAGTCCTTTTGGTTATTAAGAAGAAGCTGTTTTAAGGTTTTTTAAGACAACTGACCCCCTGTGACCTTGAATATGATTGAAGGTCATTCAAACAAACTCGGTAGCCCTTCATCCCAGCATGCTATTGGTCAAATATCATCATCCTGGGCATTTTATAAGAAGTTGGTCAAAGTAAAACATTGATGCCCGACAACGGACAACGGACAATGGACAATGGACGACAGACTGACGGGCTAGGTGAGGTAAATATAGATATAGGCTATATATAGTACTTTTGAAAAGTTACACCTTTAGCTTTAAGCCAAACAAGCCATATTATGCAAGTCTCACCTCCATGGTTGATCCTCTGCAATACAGTACACATTACGACCTTCAAATGAGACCAAGGTCATTGTTGGTCCTTGGTATGACATCACATGATGAGAAAATCTAAAAACAGATTTTATCATATAAAGGAATATGCTAGGATTGGGACTTCACGTGCTTTATAAAAACATTCTAAAATTTCATTTATTTTTTTAAATTGCCTTCAAATTATTTACTTCACTCTCCATTATATAGAAGATTGACCCGGATACCTTACCTGTTTTGTGAGAGTCCATGTTCTGCGCTGTCATACAATAATGCCCAACTCTGACACTTTGATAGGCGAGCCTGTAAAATGACAAACACACTTCAATGACACCTTTTACCTGATATGAAATTTAACGAACGTTCCCAAAGTTTAATTTAAGAACTGTGGATAGATAACAATATGCTGGCTCTGTGTCTACTTCAATAGTGACAGCTCTAATGGCTAAAGTTTGTACTGGCTTAATGACGGCCTCACAGTGGCGTTAGAGTGATGTCAAAAGTCCATGAAAACATTCAGATATTACACTCTCAATCAACACATATGACTCCAACGCAGCCTTATAAAGTTTGTTCCTACAATAAACAGATTTGCTTCTCTACGTGACTTTTTAAAGGAGTGTACAGACTTGGAGAGCTTAGGGGCTACCACAAATAGGTGCTATCATAATGCTCACAGCTGATGGCATGAGTTCGGGTAATAATTAACAATATAGGATAGAAGCTAGATTAAGGTGTTTACTTATAGGTTAAAAGCTAAACTTGAGTGGATATGTACAAGTTTGGAGCTAGATTTGGGTGGTTATTAACAAGTTTGAAGCTGAGGCTAGGGTGGATACCTTGAAGTATGAAGCTAGATTTAGGTGGATACCTACAAGCGTAAAACTAGACTTGGGTGTATACTTACAAGTTTGGAGAGAGACTTGGGATGATACTTCTCAATTTGAAGTCAGGCTAGGGTGTATACTTACAAGTGTAAAGATAGACTTGGGATGATACTTCTAAATGTGAAGCCAGGCTAGGGTGTATACTTACAAGTTTGAAGATAGACTTGGGATGATACTTCTAAATATGAAGCCAGGCTAGGGTGTATACTTACAAGTGTAAAGATAGACTTGGGATGATACTTCTAAATGTGAAGCCAGGCTAGGTAAGGTGTATACTTAAAGTTTGGAGATAGACTTGGGATGATACTTCTAAATGTGAAGCCAGGCTAGGGTGTATATACTTACAAGTTTGGAGATAGACTTGGGATGATACTTCTAAATATGAAGCCAGGCTAGGGTGTATACTTACAAGTGTAAAGATAGACTTGGGATGATACTTCTAAATGTGAAGCCAGGCTAGGTAAGGTGTATACTTA
>NW_018406666.1:85787-175578 GCF_002113885.1 Mizuhopecten yessoensis
AGATAGACTTGGGATGATACTTCTAAATGTGAAGCCAGGCTAGGTAAGGTGTATACTTACAAGTTTGGAGATAGACTTGGGATGATACTTCTAAATGTGAAGCCAGGCTAGGGTGTATACTTACAAGTTTGGAGATAGACTTGGGATGATACTTCTAAATGTGAAGCCAGGCTAGGTAAGGTGTATACTTACAAGTTTGGAGATAGACTTGGGGTGATACTTCTAAATGTGAAGCCAGGCTAGGGTGTATACTTACAAGTTTCATGATGATCATGTAAGATGTGAGGAGTGGGTTTTTGGTGGAGGTTGACGGATGCTCGCTACCCTCCTCCTTGCTGTCTGTGTGGGTGTATGAGGGTGGGAGAACTGTGGACAGTGCCCATAACATCCCCATACACATGCAGTACTTGCCCTCTACAAATTTCTCAAGGAGGGGTACAGGGGCATGGACGTCCTACAAAAGTTAACACAAATGTAATCCACAAGATATGTGTAACTCTGACAATCCTCATAAGAGGGGCACAGGGACATAGTTTGGTTTTACAATGTATAGGGTTGAAGGTCCTATTTACACCTTAGGTCATTTATTAATATTCAGGGACATGGAATTCCTGCAAGAGAAAACAAATTCAAGTTTTCCTGGTATATTTATCATAATTGATTTGTTCTTGAAATTTTTGTTACAAAGCAATATATGTGTCACCTTAAAGAAAAGCACTTGGATAGACAGATTACTCATAGCTGTTTTGGATTTCCAGCTCTCGTCATCTTTATGGGGGTAAACAATTTGTCATCTGAAAGACTTAATGGTATCCTATATGCACCTTAAATGTGCGTCAAAACAAGTCTAAGAATAGTGTAAAATGAGGTACGTTATATACAATTTTAGATGGCTATTTTAAGCGAAATTTCCTACCTGTTCCTCCGGCATCTTGGAGCCAGTCATGATGGTGTAGACCCAGTTGTGAACCCCAAAGAAGATGTGTGGACTGTGGCGATGAGTCCATTGCTTAAAGTCATCAAACATCAGCTTTTCGTTCATACCAAACTGTCAACAAACAACAGACATCAGAATCAGTTCATACCTAAATGTCAACAACCGACAAGCATCAGAATTAGTTCAAACTAAACTATCAACAAACATCAGCATCAGAATCAGTTCATACCAAACTGTCAACAAACATCAGAATCAGTTCATACCAAACTATCATCAAACATCAGAATCAGTTCATACCAAACTATCAACAAACATCAGAATCAGTTCATGCCAAACTGTCAACAAACATCAGAATCAGTTCATACCAAACTATCAACAAACATCAGAATCAGTTCATACCAAACTGTCAACAAACATCAGTTTCTTTTAAAAACAAACAAATGTAAGACAAATCTTCTTCATACCAAACAGTCAACTGTTAACAAATAACAAACATAAATTTTGTCTTGCTAAACTATCAATATGAACAACAATGTAAGCTTTTCATTCACTGACAACTAAGTCTTGTTCATATTTTAATTAACTCATTCAGCCCAGAAGACACATTTGAACCCTTCAAATTCAAAGACTTAATTTAATAGTCCATTATGAAATTCCAGGGGTGAATGGGTTAAAATATCAACAAACAACAATGTCATTCGGCAAGGTTAATAGTTCATTTCTATGAATAATTGCATTTAATTGGTGGAATATTGAACTTTTTTCTCCCCAACATCTTTTGAATTACTCGCCAGCCTGTGTACAATGTATACAACAAGCCTAACACAGCAAGTAAACACTGTGTTCCATTATAGACTATTGCTGATGTAGAACCGCGTACAATGTATACGACAAGCCTAACACAACAAGTAAACACTGTGTTCCATTATAGACTATTGCTGATGTAGAACCGCGTACAATGTATACTACAAGCCTAACACAGCGAATAAACACTGTGTTCCATTATAGACTACTGCTGATATAGAATCGTACAATGTATACTACAAGCCTAACACAGCAAGTAAACACTGTGTTCCATTATAGACTACTTCTGATGTAGAACCGCGTACAATGTATACTACAAGCCTAACACAACAAGTAAACACTGTGTTCCATTATAGACTACTGCTGATGTAGAACCGCGTACAATGTATACAACAAGCCTAATACAGCAAGTAAACACTGTGTTCCATTATAGACTACTGCTGATGTAGAACCGCGTACAATGTATATATCTACAAGCCTAACACAGCAAGTAAACACTGTGTTCCATTATAGACTACTGCTGATGTAAGAACCGCGTACAATGTATACTACAAGCCTAACACAGCGAATAAACACTGTGTTCCATTATAGACTACTGCTGATGTCAGAACCGCGTACAATGTATACTACAAGCCTAACACAGCGAATAAACACTGTGTTCCATTATAGACTACTGCTGATGTCAGAACCGCGTACAATGTATACTACAAGCCTAACACAGCGAATAAACACTGTGTTCCATTATAGACTACTGCTGATGTCAGAACCGCGTACAATGTATACTACAAGCCTAACACAGCGAATAAACACTGTGTTCCATTATAGACTACTGCTGATGTCAGAACCGCGTACAATGTATACTACAAGCCTAACACAGCGAATAAACACTGTGTTCCATTATAGACTACTGCTGATGTCAGAACCGCGTACAATGTATACTACAAGCCTAACACAGCAAGTAAACACTGTGTTCCATTATAGACTACTGCTGATGTCAGAACCGCGTACAATGTATACTACAAGCCTAACACAGCAAGTAAACACTGTGTTCCATTATAGACTACTGCTGATGTCAGAACCGCGTACAATGTATACTACAAGCCTAACACAGCAAGTAAACACTGTGTTCCATTATAGACTACTGCTGATGTCAGAACCGCGTACAATGTATACTACAAGCCTAACACAGCAAGTAAACACTGTGTTCCATTATAGACTACTGCTGATGTCAGAACCGCGTACAATGTATACTACAAGCCTAACACAGCAAGTAAACACTGTGTTCCATTATAGACTACTGCTGATGTAGAACCGTGTACAATGTATACTACAAGCCTAACACAGCGAATGAACACTGTGTTCCATTATAGACTACTGCTGATATAGAATCGTACAATGTATACTACAAGCCTAACACAGCGAATAAACACTGTGTTCCATTATAGACTACTGCTGATGTAGAACCGTGTACAATGTATACTACAAGCCTAACACAGCGAATAAACACTGTGTGAGGCAGCCTGTTTTTGAAGTGATCAATTGTATACAGCCATCTCTTTTATAGTTCACACAATCTCCAGAGAAGACCTGCAGTTTCACATTTGTATTTCTTGTTAATAGCTGTGTCTATGATAGTTTATACATGTCTGCCTCAATACTAATGCCTGGCTCAGCTGTAAGATAGTACAGGAAGATCCTAATGTCTAGAATGTTTTATTGGATTGCAGACAAGAAACAGCACCACATTCTTTGGCCAAGAAAGGTCACGGGGTGGCCTGAAGAAACTGTACTGTAGTTGTACAGTAATGGTTTTACAGAAGTCCTATTATGACATCACAAATAAATGACATTGATGAGAATAAAATCATCTTCTGGTTTAATCCTCATTTTGATGCCACATTTTGAAAGTTAGAGAATGTTAGATATGAAATCAACATTCAGGGTCTACAGTGTAGTATACTGGTTATTATAGTTAACACTGTCCCACTACCTACTGTACCCCTATAAATCGTATTGACCCCTATAACTCTATTGTGGGTCAGTCACTTGGACTCGAAAGACCCTTAAATTGAGTCAATCTGATATCAGCTTTACACCTGATTAGTAGAATTAATCTCTCATCAGCTGTGAAACTCAGAGTTGAGTTAATCTCTCATCAGCTGTGAAACTCAGAGTTGATTTAATCTGACATCAGCTGTGAAACTCAAGGTCAAAAGTATCAATCAAACATTTATTGTGAATCTAATTCCAATTTGACGGAGTCAATCTAACATCAGCTCTATACCTCAAAGTTGAGTCAATCTAACATCAGCTGTATTCCTCAAAGTTGAGTCAATCTAACATCAGCTGTATTCCTCAAAGTTGAGTCAATCTAACATCAGCTATATACCTCAAAGTTGAGTCAATCTAACAACAGCTGAATACCTCAAAGTTGAGTCAATCTAACAACAGCTGAATACCTCAAAGTTGAGTCAATCTAACAACAGCTGAATACCTCAAAGTTGAGTCAATCTAACAACAGCTGAATACCTCAAAGTTGAGTCAATCTAACAACAGCTGAATACCTCAAAGTTGAGTCAATCTAACAACAGCTGAATACCTCAAAGTTGAGTCAATCTAACAACAGCTGAATACCTCAAAGTTGAGTCAATCTAACATCGGCTGAATACCTCAAAGTTGAGTCAATCTAACATCCGCTGTATACCTCAAAGTTGAGTCAATCGAACATCAGCTGAATACCTCAAAGTTGAGCCAATCTAACATCAGCTATATACCTCAAAGTTGAGTCAATCTAACAACAGCTGAATACCTCAAAGTTGAGTCAATCTAACAACAGCTGAATACCTCAAAGTTGAGTCAATCTAACATCGGCTGAATACCTCAAAGTTGAGTCAATCTAACAACAGCTGAATACCTCAAAGTTGAGTCAATCTAACAACAGCTGAATACCTCAAAGTTGAGTCAATCTAACAACAGCTGAATACCTCAAAGTTGAGTCAATCTAACATCGGCTGAATACCTCAAAGTTGAGTCAATCTAACATCCGCTGTATACCTCAAAGTTGAGTCAATCTAACATCGGCTGAATACCTCAAAGTTGAGTCAATCTAACATCGGCTGAATACCTCAAAGTTGAGTCAATCTAACATCAGCTATATACCTCAAAGTTGAGTCAATCTAACATCGGCTGAATACCTCAAAGTTGAGTCAATCTAACAACAGCTGAATACCTCAAAGTTGAGTCAATCTAACAACAGCTGAATACCTCAAAGTTGAGTCAATCTAACATCCGCTGTATACCTCAAAGTTGAGTCAATCTAACATCGGCTGAATACCTCAAAGTTGAGTCAATCTAACATCCGCTGTATACCTCAAAGTTGAGTCAATCTAACATCGGCTGAATACCTCAAAGTTGAGTCAATCTAACAACAGCTGAATACCTCAAAGTTGAGTCAATCTAACAACAGCTGAATACCTCAAAGTTGAGTCAATCTAACATCCGCTGTATACCTCAAAGTTGAGTCAATCTAACATCAGCTGAATACCTCAAAGTTGAGCCAATCTAACATCAGCTATATACCTCAAAGTTGAGTCAATCTAACAACAGCTGAATACCTCAAAGTTGAGTCAATCTAACATCGGCTGAATACCTCAAAGTTGAGTCAATCTAACAACAGCTGAATACCTCAAAGTTGAGTCAATCTAACATCGGCTGAATACCTCAAAGTTGAGTCAATCTAACAACAGCTGAATACCTCAAAGTTGAGTCAATCTAACAACAGCTGAATACCTCAAAGTTGAGTCAATCTAACATCGGCTGAATACCTCAAAGTTGAGTCAATCTAACAACAGCTGAATACCTCAAAGTTGAGTCAATCTAACAACAGCTGAATACCTCAAAGTTGAGTCAATCTAACATCAGCTATATACCTCAAAGTTGAGTCAATCTAACAACAGCTGAATACCTCAAAGTTGAGTCAATCTAACAACAGCTGAATACCTCAAAGTTGAGTCAATCTAACATCGGCTGAATACCTCAAAGTTGAGTCAATCTAACAACAGCTGAATACCTCAAAGTTGAGTCAATCTAACAACAGCTGAATACCTCAAAGTTGAGTCAATCTAACATCGGCTGAATACCTCAAAGTTGAGTCAATCTAACATCAGCTGTATACCTCAAAGTTGAGTCAATCTAACATCAGCTGTAAATCTCAAAGTTGAGTCAACCTAAAATCAGTTGTATAGCTCAAAGTTGGGTCATTCTAACATTAGCTGTGTACCTCAAAGGGTTTTTTCTCAGTTCCCCCACTTTTGATAGAACAAAGAAATCTAAAAATCTAAACCAGCTGTGTCCTCAAACAGAACTATAATCTATCATTAGCTGTGTATCTCAAAGTTGAGTCAATCCTAAATCAACTGTGAAACTCTAAGTTGAGTCAATATTATGTCAGCTGTGTACCTCAAAATTGAGTCAATCTAAAATATCAAAGTTGAATCAATCTAACATCAGCTGTGTACTACACAGAATCAGACATTGGCTGTGCACCTCAGAGTTGAGTCGATCAGACATCAGCTGTAATATCATAAGAGGTCTAGCAGACTTTCTATAGAGATTTAACACAGGAATCAATAGAGAAGCAAGGACTGCCAAGTCAGGACACTAGCTGCATCCTTACTGCACTAATCACTGTCAGGGTTGGCACAAGGACTGACATTTATTTGATAGAATTAATTTGCATTTTTCTCCTTAATTTTCCATGTAATTAGGGAATCCCCTGGGAGTACAGCGTCAAGCCTTACAGAATGTCTGCTGTATGATACTCCCTACATAATTAATTATATAATAACCATCCAATAATGACTGTTATCACCTAACCTTCCTCTTACATAATATAACACACTACGACCTTGTATGACCTTTCCTCTTTGTGCACACAAGAATTCCTTGTAAGTGAAGCTTGCCCCAGCTGAGTTAGACTGGTGGTTAATTGCAATTTACCCATGACAATGATATATAAAGATCCCTGGTACATAACTTTCAACTGATCTGTAATATACATAGTTTTTGTTGTTGATTAAGTGATGTGATGTGGAAACAATCAAGAAAGGCATGCGTTGCTCACCTGGTATTAATATTACAATTGTAACCTTAAAAGGAGACTAAAAGAAGTTTTTTTAAGAAAATTGACTTTGTGACTATGAATATGGTTCGATAGATCAGGAAGTGATAAACAGATGTTTGCATGTGAGATGTAATAATTTTGAGACATGGGTTGGTTATTATGGGAGATGTGGCATGATGATTGTCACACGCAGAGTTGTATTTATGAATCTGTGTCACCACTGTGACGTCTATCTGTGTCAACACTGTGCCATTTAAAGGATTTTTAGGACAATTCATCCATGGATGTGACCTTGAATATGGGCGAAAGTCGTTCATTTGAAGATACTTGGTACCCTTCATCCCAGCATGGTTCTGGCCAAATATCGTCATCCTGGACTTTTGGTTTATTTATAGAAGTTGTCTTTTAAAGACTTTAACACATTTTGAGTCCATAATTTGACCCATGTGACCTTGAATATGGACGAAGGTCATTCATTTGAACAAACTTGGTAGCACTTCGTCCCAGTATGCTGCTGGCCAAACATCAACATCCTTAGCCTTTTCGTTATTAAGAAGAAGTTGTTTAAAGTAAAATCTTGATGCTGGATGCAGGATGTCAACAACGGACACGGCAACACGTAATTAGGTAATGAAATTCACGATTTTGATAAATCATCAAAGGACATTCCCATCTTGCATTTATATATAAAGAAGAAGATTTTAGATTCAAAGAAGAAGTTTGTTGGAAGTTTTAGCCACTTTGACCCTCTTTGTCCATGCCCCTCAGGTCCTGGGGCTGGAAACCATGAAATTTACAGGTTTGGTTCATCTCTGGCAACGAAAAAATTCCTTCATAATTGTGAATCATTTACAGTGGACAATCAATGTACTGAAAGTACTGAAAGCTAAGGCAAAAGATATATATATTATTTTTGGAATGGAGAACAAAATAAAGACGAAGTTCCCATCATATTGTACAGAAGGATTTACTGTTAATTTGTTATGAATCAAAGTTTTATGTAAAAGTGTACCACTGTGAAGTTATTCTTCTTGTGTGTACAGTATATCTTTATAGGTTTGTCAGAAGAGTGGTGCCAAGTTTCCTCTAGAATATATCATTTTAAACCTTTGGATAATTAATTTGCATAGGAATTAGGAATTGCTTCCCTTTGTTCATACAATGTATTTCATAGAACATTAAAAACTGAAACTGGCATTTACTCCTTTGACCAATACCTGATTATTTTTAACCATTAAATAGATTATGCACAGATTGTGAACATCATGTCAACCCTTGCTTTATCTGACAAAGTTACTTGGCATAAAACCATTGACCAATCAGAGTACAGTATGCTAATTAATTAGGCATGGATTTCACTCAACTTTGAACTTATCGTCTAAGTTTGTATATTGATCAATATATATTCAAGCAAGTTATCTTGTAAAGTGTGCACATCGACCAGGGTTGGCATGCTTTTTAATACGTGTGAATTTTGTTCAAGTTTCAATTTTGCATCAGTCAGTGTATATTGTTACAGAACAATATTTATAAGGATGTTTACTTGCCGAAACTAAATTGTGGATAAGCAAGTGGATTACTGCTACCTATAAATTTACAAGTCTCTCAATAATTTTGAAAAACTTTTAAATAAAGTGTTTTACATATTCACTGCAGTGAAAAGGTCTCTTCTTATGAAAAATGGAACTATTTTGAATCTGTGTTCCCATGAACAAATAATATAAAAAGCACTCTAATTCAATATGATACATTGTTGTATGTTTCAATATTGAATAAGATAAACAAAATATAAACATACATACTCACACACACACACAAGATTAGGAGAGTTACATTATTTTCCCTCTATTTCCATTGCATAAATTCTTCACAAAGAAAACAACAACTTTATAGCATATGTTCAGCTTTATCATCTTCATAGGCTAGCATTTGAAATAAGATGCACATATTAATTTCAAATACATTTCAAAAGAGTACTGCAAATGTACCAGCTAGAACACATACTATGTTATTACAGTTGTCATGATTGTTGGTTTCAGAACTGATAGCATTGTGCAACAAATGTTGACAACAGGACTTATTGAAAGTTGAGGTTGCTTGTGTATATGCAAACAGGTAGTGCATGATTTAATGTTGAGAATGATGGATCAAGGTTTATAAAATTTGGTTTGAATACTTAGTTAGGAATGCACTGACAATTTCTCTGTCACATGTACATGAACAGGTTGTGAAGCTGTAGCCTTCACCTTGACTGAATGAAATTGACCTTAAAACTGTCTTGAACAATTGATGTATGAAATTTAGAAATGAAGTTTCAAGAAATATGGTTGAAAACTTAAGAAATAATTGCTTTCATTGACATTGATACAATCTTGTGTGCTATCCCTCTCATATATCACACAAGATTTAATATCAAATGTTGGACACAGTAAAATCGAGCGAAGTTAACAAATATCAAGTTACATATTATAACTTTTATTTTATTTTATTGATATTGATCATAAGCATTGTTAAAAGTACAATGTATACCAGGGATCTTACATTTCTTTTACTACTTAACATTTGCGTTGACTTTTAATTCATTGGACAAAAACTAAAAGGAAGCCATGACCAGTATTTCTATCTTTAAAAACATACTTTTAATTTTTTTTCCAATTTGCTCCCACCACCCATAGTGTTATATTGATCAAAACAAACGTTGTTTCCAACATTTGTGCCCTTAGTCAGTAGTGGGTGTTCAATCACATTCATCAGGGTTTCAGCATCAAGTAGGGGCTGTTCAATCACATTCATCAGGCTTTCAGCATCAATATTCACAGATTCAATCTGTTCCAAGTAAAGATCACTGACTTCTCCATTAAGGAAAAGTTTGCGAGGAAAGCATTTGAACTACATTTGAACTATTCGCTGATGGAAGGATCTGTGGACTCGGCTTTCATGTGTCTGAGAGAAAATGATTTAGTCAGAGGTTCCTCCTCTATAAAGTAACTGACAGATTTCAAAATGTCATGTCACTGTTGGTATAGTTCTTGCAGCCTTTTGAAAAAGTTCATGAAGTCCTCAAAGGTATGAGAGAGTTGGTACAGTTCCTATTTCTCATCCTCCTTTCTCCCATCAATAACCATCCCTGTCTGTTGTAATATTGATTGCTTTCCCCCCCTAAAATAGAACATAGTTACCATATAATTTCTGCACCAGCAATAATGTTTAGAGATGATATTCAAACAAATAGGAGGCATAGCAATATGAGCTTGTATAGTGAGAAATAAGGCATTAAAGCTGAGGAGTTCATTAAAATGTTTCAAAAACATTTCAATAAGTCAATCTCTTTGGTAGCAGAACTAAATATAAACAAAATGTACATTAAATTCAACTTATAACAGCACATCATATGGGGGCTTAAGACATCTAATTCCTTAGGTGGTAAAACATGTGTACATAAAAAGGTACCAGTAAAAACAAAACAAAATTAGTTTAAACACACGCACTTAGATATTCACGGTTTTCATTAATACAAAAGATGAAGCAGAACATCACTCTCCCCTGGTTGTTTCCATAAAGAAGAAATTAACCAGGAAACATGGAGATGTCCATTGCACTCCTTTATTTTGCTTACAATGTGCAAATGTGCCTACTATGTGCTAATAAGCTTTCCATGTTATGGTTTTGTTTTTTATGTGCTGTATGCAAATGTTCTAAATGTGCTTAAATTACCATGTGCTGATGTGCTTACCGTGTTCAATGTGCCTATTAAGTGCTTTCCAAGTGATAAACTCTTTTTCTGAGCTTACAGTATACTACATGTACATACATGTTTTTATTTTATTTTTCCATGTTGTAATATTTTGGTCTCTGTTATTATACTCATGTTTTGTCTTTGTAGCTTATGTTGTATGTTTTGCAAAATGGACGTAAAATATATATTTTTGTATCTTGTACGTGCTCAAGGATTTTATCTGTAGTTTTTGGGACTATATATAGAAAAACTTTACCCCAGTATGAGGAATTGTTTTACACATTTATCATAAAACAAGTTATGTTCAGATTTCAGACAGAAGATACTCTAAAATTGTACAACTCAGAAAAGGTTGAAAAATATTTATAGTTCATTTTTTTCTGCTTAGAAATATTTAATCTCTAAATTACAAATGATAACTGTTTTAACAGGTCTAGTTTCCGAATTGGAAACCAAACCCTGTCTGACCTATAAATGATCATTATATAAGGCCAATTAAAAGTTTAAAACAAATATTGAGTTTATGCTAACCCCACAGATACTGGACACACTAATAGTAATATGATGTGTATAAACTATGATATATTATACACACTATACTTATTGGTGTGTTCGACACCAGTGTGGTTAACCAGACTTATCTCAGATTTGTGTTCTACAATACCCTTAAGTTTTTATATGCACTGTTAAAGTCAGAACTCCTGCTCTATATTAGCGCAGTAAAGATATTTTTCAAATTAACAATAAAATGCCTAGCTAATACATACCTACCCTATTTTTTTCTGATAGTAGAAACACAAGTAATTTGTTTGGCCTAATGTTTCTGTCATTTCATAATATTTAGAACTACTATACTTGTTTAAGTTTCCAAAACATCAAGTAGTATAACAATTGAAACTTCAATGAAAGCCAACATCACAATGAATCTAATAATACAATGTTTATAACATGTTTTTTTTTAACTGAATGAGAAGAAATGTAAGGCCAAATATCCTCACAAACAACGCTTAAGTGAAATCAGTTTGCAACTAAGCAGTTCGAAAATTTTGCAACACGTCTGGAGAAAGACGTTCCTCGTGACGCTGTAATTCACTAGAGTAAAACGTCCGTTTATTATGTTTGTTTTTGCATAATAACTGCTATACATACCGTAGAAGCACCTTCCTTTTTGTCATCGCCGCTGACAACATGCGCCATTCTCTGCGGCTTCGGCCGCATGCTTGGCCACAAGTCACCGAAATCGGGATACATAGCCTTATTTATGAATCAGTAGTAGGTAAACGTTGCAGAAGTGTATGTATATTGTTCATTGTCAATGCTGCTTAAACAACATGCCTAACATTAAGTCAACACTCGCCTGCATTTTCGTCTTTTCCGCTTCGCGTTGCGAATGATGTCTAGGCCTACACAAAACGAAAGTAAAATGTGCGCATGTCTAAATGTAAGGGAGATCACTCGTGTTTTCCCGCAGTATATGTCTGAAATCATTCCGAAGGTGTTGTTGTTTTTGTGTATATTGAAATAAAAGAGTCCTGTTATATGGTAATACTTCAATAAACGAAAAACACAAATCACACCAACAGACATATAAAATGTAGGCCTATCGGAGCATATTTTCGTTTCTGGCTGAGCTGTAATTAGCGAGAAGGCGATATAAAAATGCAATAGCATATCTTATGATGAAAATAGAACAAAATGATAATACTGCGAAGGTAAAAAAAGCCTTCAGGTTAGAATACCAATATGGAACTAGAGAAGGACAGTGGCTAGTTCTAACATGATTCCCGGTCTCATCTGCCCCGGCCGGTTGATCCCATTTTAGTTAGGCAAGCCTGGTGTGAATCACACGGAGGCGATTTTAGAATTAATTGACAGGATCCGTATCCATTAATAGGTTTGTAATATGAACTTTTTATGTTGATCTCCTACATAATTGTAAGTTATACTCCGCCTTATATTTCGTTAAATTATCAAGTTTACGTAACAAGTGCAAGCGAAATCCTAATTGACTGCCATGTTGGAAACTTCCTCAATCTTTCCGATATAGGTCAGACGTCTAAATATGGGTGTCATGACCAAATATGGAAATTGTAGTAAACATGACCGCATCAGTAGTAATACTATATTTGGCCGTGAAGGCCATATAAGGAAACGGATAACATCACGCGTGATCTAACATGGCCGTCGTTTCTTTTTTTAGAGTTTTTAGTAAGGATTTGTTATTTTAACGATGAACGAATATGCAATATTTTGATAACATTATAATCATATGAAGCGTGAATCAGATATATTATTACTGATTAGCACTTTTGATTATCCTCAGTTAGTTGGAACAGGACCGCTTCATAGCTCTGACCACGCAATATATAATTGTAAACAGGGACGTAAATGTCACCAATTTTAGCCAATCACAGGACAATATTTCCGTGTAAAGGGTTAATCCAGCGACAGTTCCAAGAGTAAATACGAAGTTTTAGAAGGATACTTAGTTCTAACTAAGAATAAGATTATATCCAATGACGTTTGAGTGAACTTGAGTCCGTGGTAATGGATTTTATTTGCAGTTTGTTTAGTATTACTAGAAGGTGACGTTATGTCTCGTTTATGAATATCTGAGCTCATTAACTAAAGTATTTTTACCGGAAGTTGCGTGTAGCATGCATGACCTACAGTCAAGTAGCAGTTCCCGATTGAGATAAACAGGGTGCATTTTCAATAAGAATACGACGTTGTGATAAGATCATATGTTCTATAAAGGAAAGGAATGATATTTACAAGCCATTCAAGTGCATTTGAGTCCAAAGTTACGCATAATAAAGACAGTAGGTCCGGTATATGATTCAATTTAGTACCAGTGATTACCGCTAGAGGCTGTCTGTGTGAAATCGACATTTATGAATATCTGAGCTCATTAACTAAAGTAATACCAATAGCTGGCAGCTAACGCCTTAGCTAAAAAATAACATTTGATTGACGACAGACAATGCAATATTGACAGACAAAAGGCGATCAAAATAGGTTAAATAAAGACTGCATTGTGTACCAGGTATTATTGATCAGATCGCAGATGTTTAATGTTATTAAATTTGCAAATTTGGCCAGGCATATAACTTGAGCGCAAGACTTTGATTGTTTTCAATATACCAGGCGAGTTTCATTGGAATCAGATAATTCCTTGAAACGATATCTTGAAACCATCTGCCAAATAGAAAGTAGAAGTCTCATTATAAATGCAGGCATCTGGCTGAGAAACAGATCTGAGCCAATGAAATTGGCTGATAACAATCTTATCTACCAGAATTTACATACATCCATTTCTAAGCATAAAATTAACAAGTAAATCTATGAAATATTGATGTCAGGATCAGCTCCTATATATTCTAAAATACTATTTTACTGTAATGAACATAAATGCCACCCTGGTCCCGCAATGTTGGTCTTAACCTAGATGTAATACCTGTACTGTATGATAGGTGCGAGTTTCTTGTCCTCATGTTAGACATACTGATAATCGCTGTACATGATGAGATGACAACACAGATATCAACCATTAACTGCTCCTTCCTTCACAATCCTACTCAAGAATACATGCACTGATAATACTTTGGCAGTATTCTGTTTTATTAGATCAAACTTACGGTATAGGTAGCAGTATACAATAGAAATGGCCCGACTCTGATAAACAAGGCACATGTCGAGGAAATGTAAACACAGCTGATTTACCCTACACAACACATGTATACATGTATATATATTTGTAAACTGCATTACATTTACAATACATATAAAGTACTGAGAAGTGTATAAACCTCTTTTTTCTATGTATGTCATTTGTGTGAAAACCATGGTTACCACATAAAAAATTACCAAAAAATGCCAAAAATTGCTATTTTTTAACCCGAAATTTGACCCCCGCAATTTTTTTCCGAAGCTCTGTCTGAAATTAAAGATTACCTACCTGGTTGCAGAATTATCTGGGTTCCAGTAAAGTTGTAAAACTTGATTTTTTGCAATTTTGCGTCGTGTGCTGTTGTCAAAATTTTACCTCCTGTAAAGCTAGCTTTTCATGTGTACGCACCCTTTCGGATTATGGCCAAAATTTTTTTCTCGAACCAAAAAAATCTTCTTTCTTTTTTACAAATGTGAAGCTCACATAGCCCACTTCATCATGCTTATACCAATTTTAGTACAGTTTTATTTTTAATTTTTTTTTACATATCATTATACAGGGGTTAGCCATTTAACAAAAATATCACCCATGGCCACAACCCTCTACTGTACTCTGCTACCTTATACATCACTTTTTTTTCCCCAAAATTTAATCAAAACCTTTTAAATGTCTGGAAAATGCGACAATGAACACAATGATGTATCCGTTTCCTTTCTCACTTTAATAGTGACCGAGTAATATGAATTCTCCTGACAAGTTTATTTACCAATTCTGCTCTCAAACTACCAACAAAGGGAGGTAATCTGAAAAATGAAAACTTGAATAGGTTTGTAGTTTTCATGAATAAAATTTCTTTTTGGGTGAAATATGATGCTTTGAGATCATGTGCATGTGAAAAACAAACAGTACAGTGATACTATGATGATACTGTCTTGTCTGATGACATCATAGTAACTGTGATGTCATCATAACTATGACATCATCAATGGGCATCTATGACATCATCGAGGATCACTGATATCAAAAGATTGAACACTAGGAAACCCATCTCAACAACAAACTATCAACAGACACACTTCCCGTAACCGATGAACAGCACAGAAATGTCAGATATACCAGCACATTGTGTGGTATACCAGGACAATGTGTGGTATACTAGTACATTGTGTGGTATATATACCAATACATTGTGTGGTATACCAGTACATTGTGGTATACCAGTACATTGTGTGGTATACCAGTACATTGTGTGGTATACCAGTACATTGTGTGGTATACCAGTACATTGTGTGGTATATCAGTACAATGTGTGATATACCAGTACATTGTGTGGTATATATACCAATACATTGTGTGGTATACCAGTACATTGTGTGGTATACCAGTACAGTGTGTGGTATACCAGTACATTGTGTGGTATACCAGTACAATGTGTGGCATACCAGTACAATGTGTGGCATACTAATATAATGTTAGAATGAAATTAAATCAAAGCTTTAATAAAACAGGCCAAATATACATGTGCCTGCTATCTAAGGATACTGTAGGATTGTAGGTTCCATATATAGATAATAAGTGAGACCTTGATATTAAAGCAGATCTGTTTGTCTACCACTCACAAGACTAAATACTGAAAGCATGCAGACCTATATATAGAACTCCAATCTCCAACAGGTATTTCATGGGCCAATCGGCTGACTGAGGCACTGAAGAGTAATCTCAGCATTTAATGGCAGCCAAAATAGAAAATTTGTTTCCGATTGAATTTGTCTGAAATCTGTTATATAAGAAGACGGTGATGGAACAAATGAAGTAATTCTTATAAAGTGGCATTTCTTATATAGGTCTACAAATAGACAGAGGAGTGGCGAAACAGCAACATAAAAAGACAGCAAAGTGGTGACACAGATACACAACACAGTGTTGACACAGATAGACCACACAGTGGTGACACAGATAGACGACACAGTGTTGACACAGATAGACGACCAAGTGTTGGCACAGATAGATGACCCAGTGTTGACACAGATAGACGACCCAGTGTTGACACGGATAGATGCCCCAGTGTTGACACGGATAGATGATCCAGTGTTGACACGGATAGACGACCCATTGTTGACACGGATAGATGACCCAGCGTTGACACAGATAGACGACCCAGGGTTGACACAGATAGACCACCCAGTGTTGACACAGATAGACGACCCAGTGTTGACACAGATAGACGACCCAGAGTTGACACGGATAGACGACACAGTGTTGACACGGATAGACGACCCAGTGTTGACACAGATAGACGACCCAGTGTTGACACAGATAGATGACCCAGTGTTGACACAGATAGAAGACACAGTGTTGACACAGATAGACGACCCAGGGTTGACACAGATAGACAACCCAGTGTTGACACAGATAGAGACCCAGTGTTGACACAGATAGACGACACAGTGTTGACACAGATAGACGACACAGTGGTGACACAGATAGACGACACAGTGGTGACTCAGATTTGTTGACGACACAGTGGTGACACAAATAGATGACACAGTTGTAATACAGATAGACATCACAATGGTGACAAATAGATGACACAGTTGTGACATAGATAGATAGTGTTGACAGAAGTAATTACCATTTATTGCATAAAAACAATTTTGCATGTGACCATACTCATGCAACATCTCCCATAAAAAGCAACCCATGTGTCAAAATGATTACATTTCACATGCAAACATCTGTTTATCACTTCCTGGTCTATCAAACAGAACAAGTTTCAAGCAGAACATGTACATTGTATCTCTAAAACAGGTTTTAAACTACAAGGCCGCTTTAAACTACAGTTGTGTGACCGCACAACGCACCATAAATACTGTGCGCACACCATGCATATATCGTTTACACACCGACGGCACATGTTGTGCACAACTGTGCGATGTAACAATCGTTCACCCGTTGTGCGCTTCTATCCGCACAACTGTGCGATTTGGTACAATTTGCTGATCAATATTACAGAATGAAAACAATACGGAAGGATTGTATGCAATAATGTACACTGTATATATTACTGTAATTTCTCATCACAATAATTAAGATCATGTACAATTTTACAATGCGTGTAACACAGTATACAGTGACCTTTAGACTGTCAAGAATGGGTTTGGCTCCTCGTAACAGAACAGGTAAATAACAATTTGATGAGTGACCGGAGTTTGACCTGTACTTTGCCTGACACGTGATACCGTAGGACTGTTATGAAAACACAACTGGACATTTAATATTTGTTATTTGCATTCGTTTTGGTCTATAGCTCCCCTTCACCTGGTTTTCACACCTTGGCGAGTTACGTAAGTGACCCAGGCGGGGGGAAACTACAGTCCAGGTACAAAGTGGCTATGTTTACCTGTGTTGCCGAGACTTTGTTGTAATTTTATATGTGTTGATTAAGGTCGACAACCGAAAACACCATTTCTAAATTTAAGAAAGTATAGACAAAAAGATAAGCTTATAGATGTAGCACGAATATAGAAACATACTTAAACAAGAGGCCCATGGGCCTTAACGGTCACCTGAGTCTATAGTATTTATTTTTGTTGTTGAAATATGTACCAATTTGAGTAAAAAATAGTATAATGTTAACTTAACTTTGTCAGGACCATGAGCTGATCATTCCTAGACCAATTTTAAGTGAGATCGGCCTATTAGAACTTAGTAGCAAAATAGCGGCCATGGCAGCCAAATTGTATTTCTGATTGACCCGAAAAATAACAACACTTTGTCAGGACCATGATTCGATCATTCCTACAAAGTTTCAGTTCAATCGGCCAAGTAGATCTTTACTTTAAGTTTGAAATAGTTTACCAAAATGGCAGCTGTGGTGGCCATATTGGATTTCTGATCGACCTGAAAAATAACAACACTTTGTCAGGACCATGAGTCAATCATTCCTACAAAGTTTCAGTTCAATCGGCCTAGCAGAACTTGACTTTAAGTTTGAAATATGTTTTCAAAATGGTGGCCGTGGCGGCCATATTGGATTTATGATTGACCTGAAAAATAACAACACTTTGTCAGGACCATGAGTCGATCATTCCTACAAACTTTAAGTTCAATCGGTCCAGCAGAACTTGACTTTAAGTTTGAAATAGGTTTTCAAAATGGCGGCCGTGGTGGCCATATTGGATTTCTGATCGACCCAAAAAATAACAACACTTTGTCAGGACCATGAGGCGATCATTCCTACCAACTTTCAGTTCAATCGGTCCAGCAGAACTTGACTTTAAGTTTGAAATAGGTTTTCAAAATGGTGGCCGTGGCGGCCATATTGGATTTCTGATCGACCCGAAAAATAACAACACTTTGTCAGGACCATGAGGCGATCATTCCTATCAACTTTCAGTTCAATCGGCCCAGCAGAACTTGACTTTAAGTTTGAAATGTAAAATGTTAACGGACGACGGACGACGGACGACGGACGACGGACGACGGACGACGTACGACGGACGACGGACGACGACGGACGAAAACGGATAGCAATAGGTCACTTGAGCTAAAGCTCAGGTGACCTAAAAATCAAGTGTATATGTTTAAACACGAAACATATATATGTTAAGCCATTCCTCAATTTACACCAACCACGATTGTTATTGCACAACATCCGCACAAATGTGCGCAAGCAATGATCGTCCAATTTCTTATCATTCGCACTTCGTGCAAACATCGTTCACACACCGTTCAAATGTCGTGCACACACCGCACTTCGTGTAACGTTGTGCGATCCCTCAACCGTAACTAATTAGGTATAGCAGGAAACAACAGATCTTTTTAACCCTTTCACCACTGTAGACCATAATGAAATTATCCAGATGAATATATGGTAGAGTGTATTAAAGTCACATAGGGGTGAAAGGGTTAAAGGATTCCTTCAATACAATCTTTGTTATTGGTAAGTCTGGGAGGCTGGGGTGGGGTAGTGGTGGGACATATACTGACCATACTCTGGACCATGGCGGAGAACACTTTGTCGTCATTGCTTGTTTTGGTGAATGGTATGGAGGAGGCAGAGAGTGTCAGGGCATAAGCTACATTGATCATCTGTAGGGCATCTGTAATCAACATCAAAACAGTTTTCAAAGACACACCACATTAATCATATTTTCAACTTATTCACATTTACCTAAACATTTTACAATAAATATTGTTATGCATAGTGATTAGTTTGATCCTATATTACAATTTTTAGTAAATTTTAATTATCCTGAATATATAAAATAACTAGATAATTAACCCTATCCAATTATCCCTATGCACCTAGACAATAAGCCTGATGATTTTGCATGAAATAGGTAAAAAGTAATGCCCTGGACACAGTTTAGCCATAATGAAGATCATTGGTTAAAGTATACGCCACAATTAAGTGACCTAGTTTCAGCTTGATGAAAACTTCGGAAAGCATTAGGATGTTATAAGGTCCAGATGTATGCACGGACAGAAAATGTACTGTGATTATAGTATAATAAAGTAGATATATTTCCACATTACATGTAAAGGCAGGGCCCCTTATTATCCCCCAGTGACTTCTCTATAGATGTACCCATCACCACATCTTAACCCTGTCACCTACCTTCTTTGTTCATATGATCCTTTCCTGCTGAGAACAAGTGGAAATAATATTTAAGCTGCACAGCCTCATCAAACATTTTGATGATCTCTTTCCCAGACTTGACAAACTGCTCCTTAGTGATGCGTTCCCTTGTGTGGTTGCCATGGTTTTGTGTCATTTGTAGGTACAGCAGCTTTCCAAATTTGTCAAGAGGACCATGAAAGGCATTCTGAAACAACAGAAAAATACCAGTATTGATTTGGTCTCTAATTTCTTGGATAAAATGTTTAGTTGTGTTATATGTTAATTAAAACATTGGTTGTCTCACGTGTAACACTCTCCTTGCGCAATGCAACCATTCCTCGGAGTTCGTCATCTATGTATGCCATCTTCTAATTAGGTGTTAAGAACTCACACAGAAATTCCAAACTTTTGGAATGGATTATGTTAATCTTCAGTATTCTAATAACACATAATGTTTATGATAAAATTGTTCATATGTAATCTTGAGTACATAGCAACTGTATGAAAGTGTCAGATCTAACAAATTTGCTGTACACAAAGTTAAGTGTAACTGTACGTTTCTTGTACCATAACTGACCTGTGCTGTTGTTATAATTCTGTAAGTTTCTTGATAACTGACCTGTGCTGTTGTTATAATTCTGTAAGTTTCTTGATAACTGACCTGTGCTGTTGTTATAATTCTGTAAGTTTCTTGATAACTGACCTGTGCTGTTGTTATAATTCTGTAAGTTTCTTGATAACTGACCTGTGCTGTTGTTATAATTCTGTAAGTTTCTTGATAACTGACCTGTGCTGTTGTTATAATTCTGTAAGTTTCTTGATAACTGACCTGTGCTGTTGTTATAATTCTGTAAGTTTCTTGATAACTGACCTGTGCTGTTGTTATAATTCTGTAAGTTTCTTGATAACTGACCTGTGCTGTTGTTATAATTCTGTAAGTTTCTTGATAACTGACCTGTGCTGTTGTTATAATTCTGTAAGTTTCTTGATAACTGACCTGTGCTGTTGTTATAATTCTGTAAGTTTCTTGATAACTGACCTGTGCTGTTGTTATAATTCTGTAAGTTTCTTGATAACTGACCTGTGCTGTTGTTATAATTCTGTAAGTTTCTTGATAACTGACCTGTGCTGTTGTTATAATTCTGTAAGTTTCTTGATAACTGACCTGTGCTGTTGTTATAATTCTGTAAGTTTCTTGATAACTGACCTGTGCTGTTGTTATAATTCTGTAAGTTTCTTGATAACTGACCTGTGCTGTTGTTATAATTCTGTAAGTTTCTTGATAACTGACCTGTGCTGTTGTTATAATTCTGTAAGTTTCTTGATAACTGACCTGTGCTGTTGTTATAATTCTGTAAGTTTCTTGATAACTGACCTGTGCTGTTGTTATAATTCTGTAAGTTTCTTGATAACTGACCTGTGCTGTTGTTATAATTCTGTAAGTTTCTTGATAACTGACCTGTGCTGTTGTTATAATTCTGTAAGTTTCTTGATAACTGACCTGTGCTGTTGTTATAATTCTGTAAGTTTCTTGATAACTGACCTGTGCTGTTGTTATAATTCTGTAAGTTTCTTGATAACTGACCTGTGCTGTTGTTATAATTCTGTAAGTTTCTTGATAACTGACCTGTGCTGTTGTTATAATTCTGTAAGTTTCTTGATAACTGACCTGTGCTGTTGTTATAATTCTGTAAGTTTCTTGATAACTGACCTGTGCTGTTGTTATAATTCTGTAAGTTTCTTGATAACTGACCTGTGCTGTTGTTATAATTCTGTAAGTTTCTTGATAACTGACCTGTGCTGTTGTTATAATTCTGTAAGTTTCTTGATAACTGACCTGTGCTGTTGTTATAATTCTGTAAGTTTCTTGATAACTGACCTGTGCTGTTGTTATAATTCTGTAAGTTTCTTGATAACTGACCTGTGCTGTTGTTATAATTCTGTAAGTTTCTTGATAACTGACCTGTGCTGTTGTTATAATTCTGTAAGTTTCTTGATAACTGACCTGTGCTGTTGTTATAATTCTGTAAGTTTCTTGATAACTGACCTGTGCTGTTGTTATAATTCTGTAAGTTTCTTGATAACTGACCTGTGCTGTTGTTATAATTCTGTAATTTTCTTGTCAAGCTGGCACAAAAACTAAAGTTGACTGTTGTGCTGATTTGTTGTCTATCAACCCATTATTGACACAAACTGATACAGACAAACCAAACCTGTTCATAATGTTGTTGCATTTCATAGGTTAAATAATGCCTGAGGACATGTACACCTCACATTTGTATTTATTTTCTCATTAGTACCTGAGGAAACCTCAAATTTGGATTTATTTTCTTATTAGTACAATTTTAGTCTGATACAAAGGCTGTTGTTAACATACCACTGTGTAAGAGAAACTTCCTCCTAACACTGTTTAGTGTGTATGCTTTCATTAAGTCACTATGAAGAAGTGCTAATTTTATTTAAAGTAAAGCTTTCCATAATTAGTTGCTATGACAAAATTTAAGTTGAGAAAAAATCTACTGAAGAAATTTTGCAAAAATGGAGCCTCGTTTTCAATCAGGAAGGGTAAAAGAAAGTGGGGCATCTGATTAAGCTTAGGTGGGGTATAATGTGAGAATATTTATAAAGAGATGTAGATAGACCCACAGACATTCATGTACACCAATGTATATATCCTGTTCACAGTAATGCTTATATATATAATACATATGTACAATGTACTACATTTTTTGTTGAAATTTGGGTACGGTAGGAATAAATTAGAAAATGATTTCATAATATGTGATGGCACTTCGTTCATTATAGCAAAGTAAGAAAAGTGAAAATGTCGAAAGTTTATCTCTTACCCTAAAGGATGAGTCAGTATACGTAGCAGATGTCCCCAAATATTCTATATTTTTACATCGCAAAATATGGACCAAGTAGAATTAAGACCTTGAGCTAATGAAAATAATACCTGTCATTCCGGTTTTTTAAGAAATATTGATGTTGTTCCAAAACCACAATCATGCAGTGATGTTTTAGGCTATTTACTGTAAACACAGCAAGTTTTGTGGTTTCTGTATTTAAAGAATGGCAAAAAAGCAATGTGAGTGTTTTGCAATTGACTAGTGACAATTTCATAGGTTTTTAATTGTTTGTATATATATGTACATGGACAATATTTGTGTGTGTTCGTGTTCCGTAGTTGACCAATATGATAGCAATAAGGTGTTGTCCTGCAGTAGTATAATTACCACGGTAGTTACCTCAAATGTTACTCTAGTCAGTTCTCCTGGGTGACAGTTGTCCTCATCAGCAGTCAGTTCTAATTTCTGGAAAGAAATAAGAAAATCACGTTTATTTATCTGAAGTTTTGATCATGTCTGTTTAACATACAGACACTTGTAGGCTAATATGATTGATACAAAGACATGTACATATTGACTGCAGATATTACATTTCTGTTATTTTCTGGAATTTCACCATATGACCAGGTGATTTTATAAGACAATACCCTGTAACTTTGGCTACATCAGTGAACACTGTGACTCTGAGTAACCCAAGACCGTATGACCTTAATGACCTCAGTGACTAAATTGACCCTGTAACCTCAGAAATGTGACCCTGATGACCATAGTGACATTATAATCAGTGATCATGTGACTGGCCAAGAGTACACAAGGTCAACAAGAAGTTTTTAGAAATGTAGCTCTTTATAGCTGAAACTCCAGTAAGTCAATAGAATTCAAGATTTGTATGGTGTGTGTATCTAGATATGCGAAAAACTTTGCAGTGTAAAAAGGAACCACAATTAAATATCTTTATGATTATATTGATGTTTCATTTCTAGTGTTTAGTGCCAAATCCTCCAGTTGTGTTTATGAATGTACTGGTATGATTCAACTGTAACGTGGCCAAAGGTGGCTGGAGTAAGAACATGGCTTTTCATGTGATTTAGTGTATCACTAATAAGTGTGTGTGTGTATTTACAACTAAAAATCTTTTCTAGTTTAAGGAATCTTATCATATTAACTAACAATATACTTTTGTTTTTATATAATTATCACAGTAACAATAACAAAAAAGGAATTTGTTATATTCCACAACTGTAATGATAAACAACTTTCTGGAAATTCTCTCTTCTAAGCTTTGCAATGTTCTTATAAAATATAGCCTCTACAACTGAAATATTACTTTTTATATAACAAAGAAAATTATGAGAGTTTTAGAAAACTTTACAACATAAATTTACCAAAAACAAAAAAGTCTGTCTCCCTTTGAACAATTTGACCTTTGACCTTGCCTCCAATGTCATAAGCCTAAAGGCCATGTACAACAATAGCCACAACACATTGTACTTTATCATATATGATGACTATATTTAAAATTCATTGTCAAACAATAATAATCTAACATTTTGTTTGAAGGGAACATAAATAATTCATCTTTTTTTTTTAAATAAATACATTTACTTTTTTCTCAAAAAGAAAAAAAATCAATGATCAAAACCATATATTATAACGGCTCAAATGTTTTTTGCAATTTTATAGTCAAAAGTAATTGCAAATTTGAGACAATTATAAAAATGAGTTATAACTCATATATACTCACTATATGAAGAACAGTGACTATTCAGCATTAGGTGAATGTGCTTTGAATTCACAAAAAATAATGAATGATTATGAATACAAAATGTATTTGGAGAAAATTTTATCCATAGAAAAGTTGGAGATTGACAAGCATGGCAACATAGAAAACCTATAGAACCCCACAAACCTAATCCTACAGACATACCAAGTCACATGTAGATCATGTCATCAATCAAACACGAATAGATCTCGACTTAACAAAATCCATAAAAAATACAAGTGGATATAAACGCCCATCCTCCGTTATTGTCCAACACATCTTGTTCAAACAAGAGTTCAGATAACGGATGTAGTTTATGCGTGATTTAAATCTGTAATTTATTTGACTTTTATCACAATTACAATCCTCATATTGTTTGATATCTGTTCACCTTTTCAATACAAATGTTTAAGGTGTTAGTGGTCAGTGGGCCTGAATTGGACTTAATCTCAGCCATATATCTTACTGGCTATTTTAGGTTGTTGTACGCACTTTAACACAAAGTCCCATGGGAAAATGTCCTGCCGTAAGGAAATAATGTCAACAGTTAGATTTTATGTGGAGATGAAAAGTCAAATCTGAATAACAGAGTCAAAACCATTACCACCAGGAACAATGTACATTTTGTATTAACACATTCACCCCTGAAATTTGATAATGAACTTTTCCAACCTTTGAATTGGAAGAGTTAAAATGCGTCTGCAGGGGTAAATGAGTTTTAAAAATTCTCTCACATTGTGTGATTAAATTGTACTTCAAACAAAAACATCAAAAGATATTTTAAAAAAGTAAATTAACGTAATATCCGATGGGAAACGAATGCAACATAAAACACACATAGCATGTCAATCTATATTTCATTAAAATCAGGGGGGAATCTGCTGTAATCCCTTTGGGAATCGTGTCAAATATTGAATCCAAATACATACGAACCAGTGGAAAGGTGGCCCAGAGACCTGATATAAGGAAAGGGGTGAAAGAGATCTATTTGGTAAACCCAGAGAATTTATACAGTATCAGAAAAGGGGTGAAACAGCAGACTTATGGTAAACCAAGAGACCTACATGTGATATCAGAAAAGGGAAGAAATATCAGAAATGGGATGAAATAGGTACGCATAAGTCCTCAAGCTCTGTAAAACAAATATTACAAAGGACCCATTCCCTAGATCAGGATTGGTTGTCATCAACAGATAGCTATAGAGCTCCATAAACGTGTAACATGAGTGGTAAAATGGGATACACTATTTGGCCCTCAGGAACTCTAAACTCGATCTAAACAAATACACTTCAAAACAAATAACGAAGCACAGATCTGTACATTTAAGTTTCTAGTCCCTTTTTCTATTTGTTTCTTATAATTGGATGACTTTTCATGCATACTCTAAAACAATTACTGTAATGTAAATAATTCACAGAAATTGGTTAAGAACCAGGTCATTATCTATGTAATTAAGTTTACTGCAATTCATTGTGATTAGGATGATCAATCTGGATTATTTTAAAGAAAATCAATAAGTTTCCAATTTCTGTGAAATACTCAAGGACTACATATATATACAGGATCTGCCTTTAGGTCATCAGGCTTAGATACAAATCAGATGGGCAGTCAATCTCAAATAGCTGAACGAGATTCAATGCAATCCAGAAAATTTTTAATTCCCCAAATGAAATGACATGATTTCCTTTTCCAGCTTCCTTATGTGCGTATGTTGAAATATTAATGAATATGGGTTTGGCATGTCTGTGTACTTCAGGGAAATCTACAGGTTTCAGGTTATTGCTGTGCTGGCTATCCATAGCTAGAGCACCTTGTTAGAACAACTGAGAGGCTGATCATGACGATCGCGAGTCTTCTATAGGAGAGGATCGTCAGTTAAAAAATATGATGATGGAGTCTAAAATGATTGGAGGAAGGGTAGAATGAAAGAACAGCAGAAAGAGTGAAGAAGGAAATTAATTGGGACAACTACATGGAATGAAAATTTCAGGATCATCTGGATGTAAAATAGAGCCCCTTAAAGTACATGTATTTATGAACTAGCTATTTAGTCATCCAGAAACTTTGTTAGACAACCACCACAAGTACAAGGAATTGTTCGAATGATTTGTTTTTACAAATTTGACACCTGTGACACCTCATGTACTGGTCAGTGGTCTAGGTGAACTTTTTTGCGAGCTTTGTATGGCAATCTCCCAGAAGGTGACGAGACATTCTGCACCACCTCATAAACTCACAGGCACTCCATATGCATGCCAAGGGATATAATGAAGCACAACACTTAGACTTTTAAATAAAAAGTATGTTCCACTTAAATAGTTTGCTCATGTTTTTATTTCTGTAAACATTCGATCAGCTCATGACTATGGCCAATATATAGACCAGCAGGTCACTGCATCATCCAGTAGGATTACAAGCCACTACACCATATAGTAAAACATGTATTTACATACAAATGATTAATCACAGTCCTGTTCTATTGAGTAACCATTTCAGGATGAGATAACAGCCCTCACTCACAATGAAAACTCTGTCTACACCAAAACATTGCCAAATTTTAAACAGAAAGCAATCTAAAAGTTTAACTGGCACTTTTCTTCTTAAAATGTTGTAAATTCTGGTTCAGTTAAAACAGATAATATCGTAACATAAAAATGATGATGATGCCCTACCTAAGAGGTATACAACACAATGCTTACCATTAACTTCAGTTATTTAGAATGAATGGCATACATATGTTGGTATTATATTTCAATCTTCTTTATAAAAAAAAACAAACTTCAATTTCTTATTTAGATATATAATATATATAAATATCAAAGTAATTGATACCTTTTTGTGTGACCTTAGCCAGTGTGATTGTGTACAATTTTAAACAATAAAAGCAACAAAAATTGGATAAACAGGATCTGAAAGTAGTCTTTTTGCAAGGACCATGCACTTAAAGTGTAATAAGTCAAATGGTGAGAGGGGTTTATATCGGTATGTAATATTAATACAGCTTACACAATATTTCTGTAATGCCTCTGTAGTTCATTACCTACCACATTCAGTTATGACTTATGAGACTTCATGTCTTACATATCATGATCGTATTGCGATTGTGACATTAATCATTGGAGATGCTGATTGGGCCACACAGTAGTGCTAGTTTCACTGTAAAGGACTAATGCCAACATGCATTCTGTTAACAGCTGTCACACAGTTCTGAACAGTACTGCATGCAAGTAAGACTATAAGCAATAACCTGTTGAGAGTTTTTGACATATGGTCTTTTCTAAATGACGTAGCTCAATTAAGGTGATTTCTTTAAACAAACATGTTAGCCCTTTACTTTGGCAAGCTATTCATGTGATGTCAAATGTCAAGATCATATGTCTGATGACTCACAAATAATGCTCATTTAATTAGGTCGCTTTTAGAAACAGTGCAACTTAATTGAGCTCAATGTGAGAAATCAACCTTGATGTTGATGCAGTCATTACTTTCATTCCCAAATGATAATTCCCTGATTAAAATCAACGACGTCAATCACTTTGATATATATACATATATACATATACATGTATCACTGAATGGTTTACCAATAAGATGAAAACTTGATCCAGCTGAGTCACCATTTTATTTACTTATGCATATTTATAAAAGTACAACATAACCCTCAAATAATGATGACTTCAGTGTACTGTAAGGAAATCAGGTGACAACACAGTGGTATCTATATATATATATGACAACACAATGGTATCTATATATATATATGACAACACAATGGTATATATATATATATAGGTGACAATACAATGGTATATATATATACAGGTGACAACACAATGGTATATATATATACAGGTGACAACACAATGGTATATATACATGTATATGTTTTTAACCCTATAGTTTAACTAAACCTACTAATTAATGTAACAATGCTGCAAACCAAAGAGTAAGTTGGGTTTTTTCATTCGTGTCAGATCGATACCTGTGATCAAACACTGGCATTATCTTTGTTACAGTTTTCGGTTAAAATGTTCTTCATTTCTTCATTATGTGACAATTTAAGGAACTTTTTGGTACAGGGAAGGTGCCTGTTTTTCAGTGCAATAAAGATCAAAGCAAACTATCACTTAGATTATATTATGGCTGATCTAATTTGTAATATTACATACAGTATTGATAGGTGTAAAATGTATGACAATGTGGCCCTCTGAAAAAACTTAATAACAAAACCCATTTATTATTTCATAATTTCAATCAGATCATGATCATGATATACATTGTAACACTCAATGGGCTTTACAGTGACAAACGTGACATTAAGATTACGGTACATTTATTTATAAACATTGGGTCCTATATGACCGTCTGCAACAATATAGTTTGAACAATGTTTTTATGTTGTGTATTTGTGTCTGTGTGAATATTACATAAATTTATTGATGTGCTATTAGAATCATATAATGGTAAATGTACAGTATTAAGGGAGAAGGCTATGTTATTTTTTTTTATCAAAACTTGTATAAATTTAGTTGACATTAAAATATGTTTAAAGAAAAAAGACAATGGTATATACTGAAGTGAGAAGATAAGAAAAAATGAAAAATCCCGAAACGACTTTCGACATGTCCCGAAACGACCTGACACCTTCTTCTCGTGTCATAGATATCAGTTGCTCACCCAGGTGAAATGCAAAACAAGTTATTCAAGCTAAAACTAAAACAATCTTAAACGTACAATTTCCGAAGATGTACACAATGTGTACACTTGAAACAAATAATAATAAAAATAATATTTATTCAGGTAAAAGGCAAATAATATTTTTAATATAACAAAATTATAAAAGCACATCCTTAAGAAATAAAAAAAACCGTTAATTATCACATATGTTGTACATATGTCTCCATCCGCTTATCGTCTTAATTGGACGATATATCAGTTTGTTTACAGTTCATTTGTCATACTGTTAGTCAGTAAAAGTATTTAGAAATTATCTCTGACTAGCTGCGACGTTGACCAGTCAGGTTTTCTTACCTGGAATAGTTTCATCAGGCATGCCGAGTTCCTTTTGGAGTGTGAATAGCTCAACGAGTGAGATGAAGAATCAGTTCCATTTCCAGCGGTACCGTTACCTTGATGAGATCGAGTATGCCCTTGCCCCATTCTGAATAATTATTATATTCCAAAATTCATGAAAGTCTGTCACTGTCAAAAAATGGAGAATGAAGTTCTCTTTACGGGCCACATGTTATACAGGCAGAGAGCGAGCTGACAAACACACGACACATAGAGCTGTCCGCACAATTCAACTACAGTTCCGCTTAACCTCTCAAATGTTATTCACAGGTGACACTTGCACTCAAATCCCCTCAGGTAACTCTAACCGGAAGTTACATAGCTTGTATTCGTGTTTACTTCCCTTGAATTCCTATCCCACAATTCATCTATAACACTACTTTTACATATTCCTTCGCGAATAAACAATATAAGGGAAAAGACACAGAGGCGATATTTTTAGATATTTTCTATTGAAAACTTTAATAAAACTGTCTGAATTTTCTATCCTGTAACAAAATTTGTATACATAACTGACTGAGCATTCTAGAAAGAATATTGCAAGTGCACTATTTTATCTTTGAGATGCATCATTAATAGATGTACTTCGGCTCATACTGAAAATAAGGAATGCCATCTTTGTTTGTGAAATTCGTTTGATATTCCCCCAATACCCCCACCATGTCTCGTTGCGAATTTTCAACACGCATTATACCAGCAACTTGTGCCTGGACACTCCTTCTGGGGGCATCGGGGTTTTTCTTTGCATTTATGTAAGTATCTGCTTCGTACCGCAATATATGTTTTATGTTTACCGATCCCCCCCTTTCCTTCCCCCACTCCCCATGTGTATTTGTTTTGATCGTACTATAATGCCATATTAGCTACTGATGTGCAACATTTAACAGTTCAGTAGTGTATATTAAATTCTTGATAACTCAAAACGGATGTCGCGATTATTCATGTGTTGTAGAGTTAGCTGTCGGTCGCATGCATGATTATGATGGTACTCTAGCCCCTTCATCAACATCCATATCACGTGTTGATCTGTCAGTGCCATGCAAATAATGTGGTTTCTAGCGAATATGTATTAGTACAGGAATAAACGAGGTAAACACACAGAAGATAATTGTATTGCTTTTGGTTACTCAGATTTAACCATTTTCCCTACACACGTCACCAACTTATTAAATATGATTCGACTAAGTAAACATTAAATCCAGTGCTTTTGTTATTGATTAAAATGAACTGATTGTTGGTGATATTGAAGTTTTAAGACTGGCAAACAAGCAAACCTAAATGGATATGCAGGTCTGAGGATGAAACTGTAGGCAAATCTCAACAAATAATGTATAATAGTGTTTTCTTGGTCGATTCGTTATCACATTTTTTCAATACCCTACTTATATAATTAATATAAAGCATTTTGGTTGTTACAATGCTTTAAAAATATTCTTAGCAGTTAGGACTAAAACCACTTATTTCATGCTTTCGGAATCTTGAATGCAATATAAGTAGGGTCGTCATGGGTACAGAATTTCAACCCTATGTACCTGAATCTTTAAACCTGACATGTGTACTCAAAATATGTGATTCGTGCAGAACACATCACTGTTATTTAGGGGCTATGTACGTATCATCAGAAGATGCTTGAAAAATTAAGAGATTTGTACAGACTGGACTAAAAAGAAACTACATTACATTATATACTTAAAAAAATATTTATTGATGATAGCCTATATATATATCTGACATTGGGAGGAAATAAAAATACAAAACAGGTAGGGGTATATGTTGTTATTTAAAGTCAATGGCAGTCCTACTTGAATGACAGTTGTGTGTAACTGTTACATCAGATATCAATTTGTTCACCATTTTATTAAACACCTGAAATCCAAAACAAAAATAATCAGGGATGCTGTCAGTCAAATGGTGAGGAACCCCATGTAAATGCTACTAAATGGTCAGTTACTTATATTTGCTGGCCTGGTAACCCAACTAATTACTGTAACATGTACCTGCAGTAGTTCAATCAATCAGTCCATTATATTGGAGTGGTTACTGGAGAAAATATGATGTCAATCAAAATTTGAAACTTGGCTTCTTCTCATCAGCAGCTGTCAATCAAATATATATGTGATATTGGGTCGGTTATAGGAGAAAACCTGATGTCAATCAAAATATGAAATACAAATGGGTGTGGCTACTTAGCACTAGCAGCTGTCAATCAAATTTGTGACAACAAGTAGTAGGTGTGGCTTACTAATGATCAAACACCTGTTGTGGCCTGTCAATCAACTGACAATCAACTGATGGCTACTACTACTGAATGTAGTTAACCTGCCCTGATAAGGGGTTATAGAGTAGCTTTCATAGGGACAGTTGTAACAGTACTTTGATAAGAACCTACCAGGTAATAATAGTAAATGCACATGGACTGATCTGAGGTAGATGTGTATGAACACATTAATGGCTCTTTTTCCAGCCAAAAATTGTGCCAGCTATGTGTTTAAATTTTCTTTGTATTTTATCTCCTAAATTGACATTGTGTCCCATTGACTTTTAAATATTTATATTATATTTTGAAATCAAAACACCCCACTTTTTTAAATGCATACATTAATACTGGTAATTGCAAATTATTTTTATTGACAGGTATTTTAAAGACAATTCTTGATAGCCACCAACGCAAGCAAAATAGTATTTGGTAGTTTCTAAAAAAAATCTCAGTATTTCATGGATGTATTCATATGATATAATTATTTTAGTTTCTTAGAGTTAATTTGTTTCATTAACTTCCTAGATTGTAATGGAATTAATATGAGACCTTTGATTTTGTCTGTTTCAGATGTCCCTATCTGTTACATCATTTTAGCATAGCCATCCCCATCTACCAAGGTATCTTGTGTGTATTTGTCATCGCCAACTTTGGGCTAGCCACCTTTATGGATCCAGGGATATACCCCAGTGGTAAGTTGTGTTTATATTCATATTTCAGACTGAAAATTACAACTGAAATGATTTTCAGACTTAAACTCAAATTCTGTCCAATTTGTTCGGATGCTACAGAAACGTGTAGCTTGATAAATCAATGCCTGGGCCACTACACATGGATTAAGTACTAGTGTTTCCAGTCAGATTAGGATGGATGGCAGCTAGCTGTAGAATAGGTAGAAACCCAATAACTAATGGCAGCTAGCTGTAGAAAATGTAGAAACCCAATAACTTATGAATCTCTACATTGAGATATATGATAATATAATATAGCAATATCTTGAAATAAAGAGAACGACATTCTGTGTTGCATTGTTGACAAAATAGCCCTTGTCAAGTAGCCGAGACAATTGCAATGGTGCATCTTTTTAAAGTGGTTAATGGTCATGCCTCAATATAATCTTTGTAGCAGAATTGAGCAGTAAGTTTGATAGTACAAGTAAAATAAGATTTTCTTTTGGGGTGGGGGATAATATTTCAAAGTTTAGCACTTTGCTAATTTAGCCTTGCGCTAACCTTCAAAACCTTTAATTACCCCTGTTTTGAGATTTCTCTGTCTATACTTCACACAGTAGTGATAGGGTCTCTATTTATATTGTTCCAGTAAATTTAAAATTGTCTGGCACTATTCTTTGTGTTTTATGCTCCAATCAATCAAGACAGTGTTTCTCTTGGTATGGTATCCTGACTGTTTCTCTTGGGTAGTAATATACAGTAGAAATGGCCCGACTCTAATAAACAAGGCACATGTCGAGGAAATGTAAACACAGCGGATTTACCCTACACAACACATGTATACATGTATATATATTTGTAAACTGCATTACATTTACAATACATATAAAGTACTGAGAAGTGTATAAACCTCCTTTTTCTATGTATGTCATTTGTGTGAAAACCATGGTTACCACATCAAAAATTACCAAAAAATGCCAAAAATTGCTATTTTTAACCCAAAATTTGACCCCCGCAACTAGTATTTTTTTTCCTAAGCTCTGTCTGAAATTAAAGATTACCTACCTGGTTGCAGAATTATCTGGGTCCCAGTAAAGTTGTAAAACTTGATTTTTTGCAATTTTGCGTCGTGTGCTGTTGTCAAAATTTTACCTCCTGTAAAGCTAGCTTTTCATGTGTACGCACCCTTTCGGATTATGGCCAAATTTTTATTCTCGAACCAAAAAAATCTTCTTTCTTTTTTTACAAATGTGAAGCTCACATAGCCCACTTCATCATGCTTATACCAATATTAGTACAGTTTTATTTTTATATTTTTTTTACATATCATTATACAGGGGTTAGCCATTTAACAAAAATATCACCCATGGCCACAACCCTCTACTGTATACTGCTACCTTGATATTGTCTCTGATTGGGAATTACAGTGTTTTGGATTTTGTACCCCCGCTCAACTTTTTTTTGCTATTAGATGTTCCCTGATCATAAGGAAGAATGTTTCTCTTGGTATGGTATCCATATCATAGAAGACAGAGCACAGGTGTACATGTTTCATTGCATTGTCCCCTGGTCAACGAAGACAGTAGTGTGTTGTGTGCATGTACTCTGATCAAAGGAAGACTGTATTTCTATTACTAGTGATCAAGGAAGATGTAGTGTATCTCCTGGTTATATACCAAGATCAAGAAATTCAGCATTTCTTTTACTTTAGATGGGCCAATATATACACTGTTGCTGTAAAGGTGAAATTACACACTTTGGTGAGCACAACTAGCTTTTGACAGATTCTAACGATGCTATAGAGAATCACTTATTGGTCTTTAGTCAATTAACTCCTCTTGCCGGTGCCTTGGGCTTTGGCTCCGGATGGAAGAAGTAAATTGGATCAAGTATATACATTTATCAGCACCCTCGAATCTGTATAGAGTTTGACAGGCTATTTATGTCGTGATTAGCCTCTCTAGTGTCTGTCGATGTCTTACATATCCTGTATAATTCCTATCATTGGCCCACCCTTGTGGAGCATTTCTGACCATCTTTGATTCAGCACTAATGACTTCAGCATCACTAGGATTGCTTTAGTGTTTTGTCTTCTACTGGTCATCGCTGATATATTATTTTATAATCAAGAGTTCATTGCATGCATGTCTTTTTAAATAACCCAAAGCTGTAGACTGTCTGACCATTCATGTCAATGGTCAGTAAAGAATTAACTAGTTCAGTCTAAATGACATCTAACACACTTTATATATATATTGGAATGCTGTATCTATGCAACAGCATAAATGAAGGGATAGTAAGAGTTGGGGCTTATAATATGAGACCTTTTCAGGAATGTCATTACTATGTAAAAGCTGGTACTTTTTGCATATTAGGAGATACTGTCTGCTGTGCCATAAAAGGCCTCCAATTGAAGGCTCAAGTCTAGTAGAGGGGGAATTACGAAGAGCACAATATGGGGTGCTGGGTGCCTGTGTTTTCTTGACATAAAGTGGTTAAATTTCAGCACTTTCAGTGGTAAAGTGTTTTAGATATTTCAGAAATGAAGTTAAATAAATAAAATATACAGAAAAATAAGCTAAATATATTTGGTTTGAGTTTTAAGTATTACTATTTTAAGTACTGGTCAGATAATCAGATTGACACAGATGACAGTAAGGCCTGCCTAATTACCGGGTAGTAATAATATAAACCAAATTTCATATTTTCCAACCTGGACATCAAATCATATTACTTCGACATACAATGTGAGTGTATGTCAATCAACTAAGCAGAGGTCGAACTGTGTCTAATGGCAAAACTGTGGTTAGTCTAGTGGTTAGTCTATAGGGTCTGAAGGTCTGCTGTATTTAGCCATATAAAGGCAGTGTTGGTTTATCAAGTCTAGAGGGTCTGAAGGTCGGTTGTATCATGCCATGAAGACACTATGGGTTTATATATAAAATTATCAAATCTAAAGGGTATGAGGGTCTGCTATATCAAGCCGAGCCATTAAGTCAGTGTGGGTATATGCTGGGCAAAAGATTCAGTTTAATATAGGTCTATTCAAGGGAGCTGCACTACTGAGTTATTAGCTAAAAGATCCCAAGCCTGTATATATATTCTGTCTGATGGGTGCATGGAGATGATGTTATTTGTAAAAATATGCCCAGTCTGAATCCGAGTACATGTACATTTGACAATTGATAAAAGTTGTGAATGAAGGCTATATAGCTCTAGCAGATTCCTGGTACATATATATATATAGGTCTGCTAGCCTATCATATACATACAATTATTGTATTTCTCATCAACATTAAGCCTTATCATCACAGAAAAGAATTGATTTTCCTGTATATACATATATATATGGAAATCTTGACAAGGTGTAAAGAGAAAAAGCAATATCATGTCCATGTCTGGTAGTACAGTGTGTGATGGTACACAGAATATGTCAGATAGTCACGTTGAATGTTATATGTACTGACATAATTATAAGTCTACAGACAGTAGTACATTTACAGCATATGTAATTGTACACACATGTACAGAGTATATGAAAGCAACTTATAAGTAGCAATATTTTTTCATGATTTTTTATTGTTTAATTGATTTAAAAAAATCTTCATATGATAAATAATGTCTAGAAACACCACACACAACTTATTAGTATGCCCTCCGTTCGAAATTTGACATTGTTATTTCTCTTGTACACCCACTGTTACCAATCAGTTATAATGGGCCAAATTAGATAATCTTACATAATCATTAAAATGTGTTGCATGGCCAATGGATTGCTTTTTCAAGACCTTAGATCAAATGTCAAGGTCACTGTTAATATAAATTGATTTCCATTCTATAATGTGTGTCCAGTGCACGTGGGCCAACCAAACTCAAATTCAAACTAGTACTGATCTTCAGCCAATAAGTAGAATACTCATGATCATGGATCAATTCAAGCAAACTTAACCTACAAATTGCTACAGCTTTTCAGATCTGAATATCAGAGGTCAAGGTCATTTATTAAATATTATATAGAAAAATAGTTTCTACAATATAGCTTGATTTTTGGAGACTGATAGGTGTACCTACCCAGGTATTGGGATTGCTTTTCAGCTCTTAAGGGCATAGGTAAAAGTTGCTGTTACTTTTAACAAGCATTTGGATTCCACACAAAAGTTTCTGTGGACTGATATCACTCAAACTTCATAACTGATTCCTTATAAGTGGAAAAGTGCTTGTTTTGGATTGCTATTCAGTTCCAAAGGTCAAAGGTTTTATAAGGTCGCTTCTATATATAGTTCAAGTAGCCAGAAGCACTAAAACTCACTTACTCCACAAGACAAATTGTCGCTAAGTTTATTCTGCAACCCTTGAATTTACCAGTACTGGTAACAATAATTCAGCATTTTTATATGGGGCTAGTGGCTATGTTTGCTTGGTAGTCTAAATGACTAGTTGAACAGATTACTTGCTAGTGTCTACATCAATGTAATTAGAATGTAACTAGTCCAAGATTTCCTGAATGAACATCCTCAGCCTGAAACAGAAAATTTGTATATTGTAGGGGACAAAATAACACTTCATTTCAATATAAATATGATGAAGGTCTAGGAAATTTTAACAATTAAAAGGCAAGATTTCTTCTTATATTAGCAGTTTTTGTAAAGGAATATTTTGTTTTATGATTAGTCTGAGTCAAGTGACATTGTTTTGACATTTTTACAAGCCAAATGGCCTATATATGTAGATAAGGGGATTTACTAGCTAGTCTTGCACAAACCTTGTGGAAATTTACGTCACAAGCTGTCCTACAAACCTTGTGGACATTTACTTCACAAGCTGTCCTACAAACCTTGTGATTATTCATGTCACAAGCTGTCCTTCAAACCTTGTGGACATTTACTTCACAAGCTGTCCTACAAACCTTGTGGGCATTTACTTCACAAGCTGTCCTACTAACCTTGTGGACATTTACTTCATAAACTGTCCTACTAACCTTGTGGACATTTACTTCATAAACTGTCCTACAAACCTTGTGGACATTTACTTCACAAGCTGTCCTTCAAATCTAATGGACATTTACTTCACAAGCTGTCCTACATACCTTGTGGACATTTACTTCACAAGCGGTCCTACAAACCTTTTGGATATTTATGTCACAAGCTGTCCTACAAACCTTGTGGACATTTACTTCACAAGCTGTCCTTCAAACCTTGTGATTATTCATGTCCCAAGCTGTCTTACAAACCTTGTGGACATTTACTTCACAAGCTGTCCTTCAAACCTTGTGGATATTTATGTCCCAAGCTGTCTTACAAACTTTGTGGATATTTATGTCACAAGCTGTCTTACAAACCTTGTGGACATTTACTTCACAAGCGGTCCTACAAACCTTTTGGATATTTATGTCACAAGCTGTCCTACAACCCTTGTGGACATTTACTTCACAAGCTGTCTTAAAACCTTGTGGACATTTACTTCGCAAGCTGTCTTAAAACCTTGTGGACATTTACTTCGCAAGCTGTCTTAAAACCTTGTGGACATTTACTTCACCAGCTGTCCTACAAACCTTGTGGATATTTATGGCACAAGCTGTCTTACAAACCTTGTGGACATTTATTTCACAAGCTGTCCTACAAACCTTGTGGACATTTACTTCACAAGCGGTCCTACAAACCTTTTGGATATTTATGTCACAAGCTGTCCTACAAACCTTGTGGACATTTACTTCACAAGCTGTCTTAAAACCTTGTGGACATTTACTTCACAAGCTGTCCTACAAACCTTGTGGGCATTTACTTCACCAGCTGTCCTACAAACCTTGTGGATATTTATGTCACAAGCTGTCCCTTTGTGTGTCTTGTGAAGTAGCCAGCACCAGCTGGACTGAGACTGATTATTATAGTTCTTTTCATCTGGGCTTGTCACCATAAACGAAATGTGTGGTACACACAATAGAAATGTGTTGAAAAAGGTTGTCTGTGTACATTAACCATTATGTATATATGTAGGTTTACAGGAAGGCCTAATTCCCTTCTGAGCCAAGATGTGTCAATATTGAAAAAGTCAGAATGTGTTTCACACAGGGTCTTGCATCAGTCCCCCTCTTCATTCAGCAATTGTTGTTCTTGTTGAAAGTGATAGCATGATCATTCAACCATTAATGCATGGTAATTATATATATAAGGTGTTTGTGGTTGCCAGAAAGAGGTGTAATGATCTAAATAAGTTTTTAAGCACAGAATTATATTCAAGTCTCTTTATGAATGAGGAAGTGAATGGAAGCATTGTAGATGTTTGCCGTTACATTATTTGGGGGGGGGGGGTATTTGATTATCATCTCGTGATCGTCTGTGCTGCATATGTTATAGTGTACGGCACATCAATTCACACACTAGGCTGTTTTTACACCAGCATTTACATGTAAAGCACCTGTATTTACCAAAATATTGTAGCTATATAGATCTGCAACAAGTTTATTTGGCTGAATTATATAAATATATATAATAATCTATCTATATATATACCTTTGTAAAACTGACATTCTAGGAATGCTCGCAAACAACCCTTTGACATGCTTACAGTATTTCCTAGATGCTAGTCAGTGTGGTTTGAACTCCTATAGCTAGCTTCCATGTACATGAGTAGTAAAACCATTTGAACCATCAACCAGTCTAAAATAAGGCTATACAACAGTCCTTATCATGGGGAAGCTGAGTCTAAAATAAGGCTATACAACAGTCCTTATCATGGGGAAGCCCTTGGTGGACTAATCGATCATTTACATGTCAATCTGTGTTTATATAATTGCACAAGTGTGTGATCTTCAGCAAACACAACTCTTATTTAAAGAAAGAGAAAAGAAAGTGTAAAATATGTACCCCATTGAGCTTGATTTAATCCAGGTGTGTCTTGACTCATGAATGACCCCCAGAAAGGATGGCCATGTTTACTGTGCATGCCGAAGCAGCAAGTACCATTTGTTATGTTGGTTAGCTAGACAGGAGCTGTAATTACACAACAACATCATGAGTATCTATAGACAACAGGATTTTAATCCTTTACCGTATAGAAAGTTGTTTTAGACATGTTCCAAGAGAGTAACTTCAGTAATGCATAAGACCATCTTTCAAATGAACATTTGATTTTGGACAGAACAAACATTGATCTGTTACGGAATAAAATACAACTACCTAAAAATTAACAACATATAGTATACATAATTTGTATAAATCATACCCATCTGATATTAAGATATAATTCCCTCTGATTTGTACATGTGTAATAAACCGTATTTCATGTAGTTGTTGTTGTAGTGTGTTATTACCATATAACAAAGACCCCTATGATTACTGTCTAAATGTCTTGTCTAGACAGACCAGCAGCTGGAGTCCAGTGAGCCACTCGAACAGGCCCCAGTATTTAACACAGCATATAGGCATTAGTTATGGAAATCCTTTTTACATGTAAAATCCTCTACCATACATATCTGAGATACTGTTTCTACAGGTTTTTTTCTGAGCTAAGACAAGTAATGACCAGTCCATCCATACAACATCTTGATTTAACTGGCAACCATGGCCATCTGTGTTCATATGCATACCTGTCTATAGGTATTTATACGGAAGATGAGATGATCGAGAAGCCTATTATGAGGGCTGTCAATGAATTCAAAGGGGAACATATAAATATAAACTCTATCTGTTTGACAACAATTATGAAACAAGTTAATTACCACAACTTATATTAATTGCTCTTGTTGGCCCGGATGTTAGCGTGTGAGGGTCTTAATGTGTAGGTGTAGGTCTATAAGCGAGTTAAGATGAGAATGACAGTGAATTAGGGGACTTTTACAGAGAAGACATCTTAATTGGCTCCTATATATATGTGTATGTCTAGTTCAGATGAGAAAGATTTTGAGGGGGACTGTCAGGAGATAGAAATGGAACAACCTCCTTTTGCACGCATCTGTCTAGACATGTACAGTCAACAGTTGATGAAGACAATTTACATTCAGCAAAAAGCATGTAGTGGTATATGTTTTGTGCTACAGTTATTAATGGACTTTCTATCTAGATATACCGGTAGTATCTTATCACACATGGGGGAATAGGAAATTGATATATCTACCTAGGCCAATATGCAAATTTATCGGATACCTTGCTTGTTGGCAGTTATATTTTTTAGTGATTCTATATTAAATGGTTGATAGAAAACAGTCTTTTACAGTTTATTTGAAAGCTCTGTCTTATTAATGCTATTTATGTATTAAACAAGGGTTTATGGTATTTGATATGTATTATTTTTGAACTACATAATTTTTACCCATTATACATTGCATATACGGTAATATAAATGTGCGTGAAGAAGGATTTGGCGTTTTGACTGTTTTACATGGAGTTATGGAATGTATTGTTCAACTATTTTCCTGGGTTATGGCCCAGGAAACATTAATTTCTGTTCAAGATACGTATACATATACATCGTTAGCCAAGCAGGGAGTATATCTTTGTGAGCAAGCTCACAGTTTCTCTAGTTGACTCTTCCACCAGATTGTATATATATATAATATATAGATATAGATGTTGAAGTTGGCGAGAAATAGAAACACAAGATTACAATCTTAAATCCTGAATCACGGTCAATCCAAATATTCATAACTGAACATAAAATGTTAGCAAAATCATGGACTAATATATTATTGTAAATCATTTCTTACTTGGTTAAAGTACAACATGGAAAATATTGGCATGCAGTAAATGGAACTCATGGTGGAAAACGAATATTGATTTTGCAGTTAATATGTACAGGTTTCAACTCCAGAATGTTTCCTAAGCAATATTGATATGAGGACCAGACTTCAATTACACAAATATATTTGGGTACAAGTACAAGCAGCCTTCTGGGTAACAGTACTATATACATGTATCTGTGCTACAGAGACTCACGATCGGCTTGCATGTATGGACACCATTCCTTTTTATTACAGCTTGTTCTCTATAGTAAAATGGTACGCTGGTTTATTTTAAACTTGGAGAGTCTTGAAATATCTTATTTGTAACCATAGGAACTATTCAGGGATTTAATGTTTATGGTGAAACACAGTAATGTACACAGCAGTATGCAGTGTACGTAGGTGTAATCTTTTTTGCAATATTTTACGTAAACAGTGTAGAGGGTATACATTGTGTGCCTTTTCCGTCAGTATGTCTGTACATGTCTGTATATACAACATCTCGGTTAAACTTTTACATTCTAATACTTGAATACTAAAAGTCCAACTTCACCAAACTCATTAAATGGATACATCTTGTAAGGATTATTACAGCAGTTTAATAAATATAGGTCACTGTGACCTATATTTTCTGCTTTACTGACTTCTCATTTAGCTGCATTACATACTATGTACTTACCATACATCCTGAAGAGTATTACACCAATAAATAAAAAATAAATAGGTCACTGTGAGTTATACTTTTAATTTCACTGACTGAGGTTAGATTTTACATTTAATTTAGGTCCCATTTCATTAGTTAACACTACACATCGTTTTGACCTTTATTTAGATTCCAAGTCAAGTATTTTTATGTGGGATAAGGGGTATTCATTTGTCTGTGGCTTACACCTTTTTGGTGTGGCAACATTACAAATGCAGAACATTAGTACCACCTGGTAACAACAATAGTTGGGACATTTCTTTCTTTCCATACATACTGAAACCTAAATACCAGACTAATGAGTTGTTTTATCTGAAGACGCTATATTTAGCTAACCTTGATATGAAAAAATATCACTTCAATTTAATTAATTTTGCTCTCCAGGTTTTCTATTGAACTTTTTACCAGTGATTTCCAGGCAGATCCAAGGACATTTCTTAAGTCTCTCACAAATTAACAAAACATAGTTTTCCTTACCTACTTAGCTGATTGCTGGTGCTTTGTTTCAATCTGTAATAAGAACAAAGATGGGTAGATAAGGTATGATTTATTGGTGGAAGACCTAAATTGTAAAGCGTAGAAGTTACATTAATCTTATTTACATGTATTTATGTTTTATGTCATTACAGCACATGAAGATGAAGCGAGAGACGATGATTTTCGTACACCACTCTACAAAAATGTAGAAATAAAAGGAATAACTGTGCGGATGAAATGGTGTACGACCTGTCAGTTCTACCGACCCCCTAGGTGCTCCCATTGTAGTGTGTGTAATAAGTGTATAGAGGTGAGTTTACATGGACAACCCGCAACTATAATCTCAACTGTCACCCTCCCATTGTAGTGTAATAAATGTATAGAGGTGAGTTTACATCAACGATCCACAAATACCGTATACTCTCGACTGTCACCTCCCACTTTAGTGTAATGAATGCTCCATCAATAAACACAGACCTCTACGTTACTTTGTAATGTGTATAATAAAACAAAAGTATACAATTTAGGATAATTGTTACATATCTTTATCAAAGTTTAATTAAGTTGAATACATCTGAAGCAAGCGTTGTTACGATCTCTTGTTAATCCTTGTTTTGATTTTGTTTCAGACATTTGATCATCACTGCCCCTGGGTAAACAACTGCATAGGAAGGAGAAACTACCGATATTTCTTCCTATTTTTAGGCTCATTATTTTTTCATATGATCAGTATATTTTCATTGTGTCTCCTTTATGTTTTAAATCACAAAAACAATTTAAGCGACGTTGGATGTATAGTAGGGTATCCTTTTACAACAATATGTGAATACTTGTATTGTGATAAGGTCATCACTTAAAGAAATAAACACTCTGACCGACAATAACATTTTGTCACGATGAGTTTCTCTGATGAATATTTTTTCATTAACAATAATTAAGACTTGTTCATTTTATTGACAGTACATTGACAGCCGTAAAAAGATACACAAAAAATCATGGATTGGAAACTACAGAAATATCAAAGTTTCACTTTCTTCACAAACGATGTATGTGTTAAACGCGTCTTAACGTTTCTAGTCCGGACTGGTCCCTTTGTCAAGCTATGATGTACATGGTCTGTGTAGAAAGTAGAACTTTGATATTACACATATCCAAACTGTTGAATCTTATTGAAGAGATAACAGAAGTGATACTTATTGAGTAAGATACCAATTATTAAAAGCTATTTCAAGAGAGGTAATTCTAACAAAAACGTATGGTATAGTTAAGATAGCATATACATACTTAAACACTAGAATGAAGTGTCAAACAGAGTTTAAGAGTGTATAATAAAATCGTTTAAAAGAACAACATTTTAATGGATTTTTTTTACAATAACACTATGTTTTCCTTAACGTTTGTTACAGTATGATAGATATGATAATTATTGGTTTATTACTGGTCCCTGTGGGTGGCCTCACAGGGTTCCACCTCGTCCTGGTGTCACGAGGAAGAACAACTAATGAACAGGTATGTATATATGTCAACCCTCTCAAATATTTTCATGTTGTCCAAAAATGTTCAACTCATTCACTACAACAAGATTTTGAAGTTCAAATTGACGTTACCAAATGGTCAGTCTCAAAATGGGATGTCAACAATTTAGAAAAAGAAGAAAAATTAAACAGTTGAAGATATGTTGATAAAACTTCTTTCCCAAATGTCTTGTAGCACTACTAGCATCTTCATATCCAGGTCAAGAATGATAATGTAGCTAAAGTAAGCAACTTGAAATGGTTGTAAAACACATGGATAATAAGCCATTCAAAATTCATTCTTACCTCCTGTTCGGTGCTGGATGTAAATAACTTTATTTAGGCAGATTTGTCTCAAACAACATTCATTGTATTTTGACTTCTAGTATATTTCCACCATGCCAGAGACATGAAGTCGTTTGATCTTGCTCCAAGCACCTCAATAAAGACACCACCTGCGATAAGAGGCCACTTTTAATGTTCCCAATAATGGCATTGTAGTGATTTGAATGAACCTGTATTAAGACACCACCTGCGATAAGAGGCCACTTTTAATGTTCCCAATTGTAGTGATTTTATTGTGCAATGAACCTGTATTAAAACACCACCTGTACTAAGAGGCCACTTTTGGACTTCCCAACAGTTGTTTCTTATACAGGTCTGACTGCGATAGGACTAAATACACTGTAGATAAACAGTTTGTATAGTTAAGAAAAGAACATCAGCCCTTGTGTCATATAACTCTTGATGTTTGTTTTTCTGTAACAGGTAACAGGGAAGTTTAAAGGCGGACACAATCCATTTACACGAGGGTGTTCAGAAAACTGTAAATATGCCATTTGTGGGCCTCGATGGCCTAGGTAGGTAACAGCTGAGTCAAAGTTTGTATTTTGGTCAATTGACCTTTGACCTTGAATAGTTCTTGGTAGTCCATGATGTGAATGCAGTCAGTTGAAGTCCCCTATATATAATGACTTATTGTGAGTTGGATGACTGTTAAAAAATTAAAGTGGTGGAAGTCTTCTGTCCCCGAGATTCACTTAGATACTTCAAGCATTGGCTACAAAAGGGACAATCATAATTTTAAAAACTGACTTCTCCATGTGATACGAATATGTGTTTCTTTAAGTTAACAACCTGCCTATGTGTTAGTTCATATATAAACTTTTTTTTATATAAGGGTATTTATAAAGCCAACTTGTCTCAACCTGCATGTGTTAGGTCATAAATAAAGAATTTGTAAGGATATTTTACTTCATAATTCATGCTCCAGATAATACTATTTTGTGAAAAAAGCGAACCATTCCAATGCCTTGCATATATATTTACAGAATTATTCATTGTTTATTATTAAAAGGCCAGTATTAAAAAATTGTATGTGAACAGACGAATATGGTATGTTAACAGACTAAAATTGTATGTTAACAGGCTAATATTGTATGTTATCAGGCTAAAATTGTTTGTTGACATGCTAATATTGTATGTTAATAGGCTACTATGTTATGTTATCAGGCTAAAATTGTATGTTAACAGGCTGATATTGTATGTTATCGGGCTACTATGTTATGTTATCAAGCTAAAATTGTATGTTAACAGGCTGATATTGTATGTTAGCAGACGAATATGTTATGTTAACAGGCTAATAATGTATGTTAATAGGCTAATACGGTATGTAAACAGGCTAATATTGTATGTTAACAGACTAATAGTGTATGTTAACAGACGAATATGGTATGTTAATAGGCTAATATTGTATGTTGGGCTAAAAATGTATGTTAACAAGCTAGTAACATTTGTTTACAGACTTGTATCGTATGTGCCTAAGACGAGGACTGTTCAAATAGACTCTGCTAAGGTAGTGTACCAGGCCGCAGACAAAGATATCAAACTTTACACAGACGCAAACACCAACGGGGTCAAACGTAACACAGCAGTTGTCAACCGAAATGTAAGTACACAAGGGGCATAACTCCTCTCCCCAATACAGACACTAATCTGTTCATAGACATTGATCTAGTCCCATACACATAAAGATATCAATCTAACCTCAGGGTTTTTCTGATAGTATTCACATGGATTCTTTTCAGAAATAAAAAAAATGTTGTAGGAAACATTTATCTACACCAAAGATTTATTTCTCATACACTTGTACTTCGTATTATGAAAGTAATGAAATCTTGTATTAACATTTATTACCAATACTAGTAAATGTCTTGTTACTGGATTCTATCAAAGTCGGTTTTAGTTTAAAACTACATTGTTTTAAAAAGGTATTAAATGATTTCAGTGTATGACAGATGACATTTCTTTGTCCAAGTCTTCACATTTCTTTGGTGCAATTAATTTTTTCTCTATTTTTTTTTTAATACTATCGACAGTTCCTTAATTCCTCCTTTCATGTAAAATGAAAACAATTCCACATCAAAGTTGTTTTGAAATTGTATTTATCCATATAGGTGATGAAGTGTAGTATGAAAATTTTACCTATTCTGGTTGGTTATTTCTGGCGTTTTAGGATAGAGAGGAGATAGATCAGTTTCTAATATAACTAGATGTGGAGGAAGGTAAGAAGACTACCAGGTCAGGGGTGTCAAACACACCCCTGCAAATATCATATCAGACCAGGTGAGGGGTGTCCAACACCCATACTGCAAATATCATAGACAGGCACACACACGTCTTATCAATTGATGTCTACAAACTAAATTCATCTTTCAAAATCAATTTTATTTTTTTATCCTTTGGTCAAACTGATAATTCTGAATACTAAAACCATTTCTCTTGAAATTGTCATTATTTATTGATGTTTTTTTTTATGATTTTTAAGTTTTTGATCTTCAGTCTTTAGATTTAGAATGTTCACTTGAAAAAGTTCAAGACAACCGTCATTTTCCCTTCAATAGAAAATGATAGAACAAATTGTGTAGAAGTCTGAGAACATGTTTTCATGAGAGAATCTCGCCAGTGATATCTTAAGTAGGATATTGGACAACCCTGACAATGATCATGAAGCTGAACAGGGTGGAGTCTAACATTACGGAGTGACCTCCCCTAGATTGCAACTCTCTTCGTCGATCTGTCACTAACAAGGCCTCCAAAGCTCTATATCTAGCTCCCTGTCTGCCTGTCATGCATCACTTTAATACTGGTTTTCAAACTTTCATAATATTTTTCTGACTGCAGCACAGCTTCTAAAGAAGTCTATGTTATTTATCAATAATGTGACAAAAGCAACTTATGCCTTAGTAAGTAAAAATTATAAAAACTCTCTCATAATGTCCCTTTAATTTTCTGTAATGTACAATTCCTGGAAATAATCCATATATTAAGAGCTCATATCTATTTATATTTATGCCATTTGCATTCATTAACTTGATTTCACACATTGAAATTTTCTATATATGTATAAATAACATTATAATTTATTTTTAATTTTAAAATCTTATTAAAGAGCTTAATATTCTTGTCAACTTTTATGTTATGAATTCATATATCTACTACTGTGTCAATAGTATAACTGTGACTTTGGTAATGTTATATCAACCCTGTATAACAAGTAGCAGGCAGGCATCATCCTTAGTCTGTCTTATATATATAGTCACAACACTTCTGTAAAGTTCCTGTGTACACCTCTTCCCTTTACTCATTCACCTCTACATTATTGAAATGGACTTTGATTTGGTAAGGTTCAAATATGGCTTTAGGGATTAATTGGTTAATGTATACAGTAGCTATGAATAGCATCATCTAGCTACTCAATGGAAGTATAGCTGTTAATATTTTTGAATAAAAACATTCCACATGTTTCATGGTGGCCTTTTTTCTTATTTTAACAAAGTAAAGGCTAAGAATTAGGCAGGCTGCTGTAAAGAATGCTTGTTATTAGTCCATGTTTCTTAGAAGAATATCTCCAATTGGAATCATATCAGCAATTAGATTAAAGAGAAAAATCAAAATCTCAAGTTATAATTTATAATATACAGTATATGTATAGCCCCCAAGATAACATGTAAATCAAATCATATATCACAATGTTTATTTATACAACTTTCTCCATCTCTGGTGTAGATAAATGTTTTCTTGTTTGAATTTGCAGTCTTTTTTGAAAGTTTAAAAAAAAAGATTTGAATATTCATTAGCAAGAATGATGAAGTAAGATGTATGTTTTTTCCTCCTTTTCTTGCATTCAAAGTAGGGCCTGTTACCATTTTAAATGATAATTGATATTCAGTTTTCATAAAAGATGCAGTATCATTTTGTTTTTGTGTGTACTACATACTGATAATGCTTCAGCTGACGTGGGTTACAAGCAGTAGTATCTGTACAAGACTGTACGAGGTTTAGAAACAATGTACATGTTATATAAGTTGACAAGTTTCCACTAGAAACAGCCACAGAGACAGCACAAAAATCTTCTTTATATTGGGATATTATATTGAGAACACAATTTTACAGGCAAATTGACACAGTGATATCAGATTCATATATATATTGTTTAACATTGAATTGTACGAAAACCATGAACATTGTGATCAGTGAGTGTTGAAATTGGACAATAATTTGTTTGAACAGATACATTGTGGAAGGTTTCTTTGTGGCTGTTTTAGCTTCGGTTGATGATATGTATTGATATTTGGTATGTTACATAATCACCACAGCACCAGATGACAGTTAGTGATGGTCTGTTTGTCTCTGAATGCTGAAACAAATCAAGTTTAATTTTCATTCCTGTTTTAAAGCAACTTAAATTGTTTCAATAGTGTTAGTTTTCACCTATTCAGTATTGCCATCCAATGGAATATTTCTTGATGACCGTACAATTGAATGGCCTAGTATCTGGTGCTGTGATGAAGTTGTTGGGATGTCTGGTACAACATAACAAGTATAGTAATCTTGTTATTTAACAGTGTTCTTGTCTTTATTTGCAGTGTTCCCTGATTTCATTTCCATTACTCAAACGTAGCCATGCCATTCTACTGTAGGTCGTTAACAGTCCTCGCTGTATTCCCTCCCTACAAAGGGCAGAAACTCTTGACATTCTACTGTAGGTCGTTAACAGTCCTCGCTGTATTCCCTCCCTACAAAGGGCAGTAACTCATGACATTCTACTGTAGGTTGTTAACAGTCCTCGCTGTATTCCCTCCATACAAAGGGCAGTAACTCATGACATTCTACTGTAGGTCGTTAACAATCCTCGCTGTATTCCCTCCCTACAAAGGGCAGTAACTCATGACATTCCTAGAGATGTTTTGTTTTTGATAGAATGAGTACTGAATATTTAAAAATAAATGAACTTGCATACCTGAATATCGAAATCTATATTCATTTAGGTATTAGGTGGAGTGACACATCTACCTTGTAATGTGATACACAAAGCTGGTTCAATACTTACATGTATTTTATGGTACAATGATAATGCCTGAAAGGAAATATTTTCGTTCTCTAAATGAATTACATCGTTTGACATATTGTAATGTCACATAGGTTACATGTACTTCCAGATTTATTGCAAACATTAACAGAACCAGGAGGAAATATCAGGGTGAATAGAGTAAACTGTGGTATACTTTCATGCTTAATAGAAGATATACCTACCACAGTCAGGATTTCACATAAAAGTTCATGTTTACCTCCCGAGAAAACTGAACAGGATGATTAGTTTTCAGGGCTTTATCGGGGACCATTTTGTGGCTGAATTTCAGCCCTATTTACAATGTAAAATGTTGCTATTATTTCCCAAGTGCTCCTTGAAGTTTCTAAATCTCGAAAAAAAATAAATTATTCCCAACTAGTTGCATTGTGATGACAATGAAACACCATCATCGAAAATAAAGTAATCTTTCATATATAAGGACATTTTAGTCTTAAAGATGATACATTGTAAAAAAATAAAGACCGTACCTAGAGCTGTAGAATTGCTTGGCTGAGTTTGACTATTGATTTCTGTGTATCTACAGCTGTAGATCTATCTCCGAAGTGTCGCAGACTCTGCTATCACTGCATGTCTTCAGTCATACATGCATGCCATCTTGTTTTTCTATTTTACTTGATAGTGAAATAGATTAACCGTATCATAAATAGCAGTTTTGACCTCTTTCATTGAATATAAATGATGAAATAATATTTTGATGAAAAATGTCATAAGAAAAGCATCACAATATTTTTTTCTAACCTCTATTTCACCTTTGAGGTTTTGCTATATTCATTTTCATTTGTTTGATTTTCTTTTTTACAGTTTTTAAGTAAGATGTAGAATGCCTATAATACTTTTGTTTTCAGCATCAGTTTTCTTAGTTTTGCAGTGAATGCCTGTACAAGACATTATAAGATGTGTTCATATTTAGCTAGATAGATCTCAGCTGAAATGTCTATCACAGAGTCAAAAACAATTCAATTTGTCTGTTCAATTTTTACTTCAACTACGTTTGTGAAGGATCTTTGTGATGTCCATTTCAGTGTTTACTTCGGCATGCTGACTTAATCAGGGATTATTTAATGCATACACAGAGCTTAATTACATATTTTTTGTACTTCCAGAAATATACTGTTGTTGTACTTCTGGCAGTGTGATGGTGTACAGATGTATACTGTTTTCATGCTCCCAGGAGTATGTATTGTGTCTGAACTGTCCAGGGTCTGTGACATCATCAGTCATCCAGTAGGCCTTGTCATGGGTCACTAACTGTGCCCCCCTCCAATTATAAGTCCTGCTCCAAAAGTTCACTAACTCAGCTCATCATCACTAATTCAGTTGAAGGTTCCTCATTAACTCACCTGTAGAAGGCACCAATAGTATGTGACAGATATTATCACTTTATCATACCTTCATTAGTATTAATTAAAAGGGAATATGAAAAAACTTCTCCCCTTTCATCGATATGAATTTCTAGATTTCGTTTTTGGTAACACAGAACTATAGACACAACCACAAATTTTTCTTTAGTCAATATAAATTTCTATAGTCTGTTTTTGGGAACATAGAACTACAGACACGACCACAAGACACCTAGCTAGGGTCTAAATTGGGATGTGCATTGAGTTTAGAATCATTTTAGCTGTTGTTTATGCATACTGGTACATCCATGTGTGATGAGGTACGGCAATGTTTAAATGTCCACTATCAATGTAATACATACCACCTTCTGTAGTTTATGTTACAATACTCGTTGTCTGCTTCCTCTGTGTAGTGCTGGCTCAGACCCTTGATTCTGACTACAGAAACTAGATAGATTTACAGGGCTAAATTTTGCTGCTTTTATGTTTTTTTCACATTCGTGAATGGTAAATTATTATTATGATGCTTACATATAATTGTTTTCTAGGATTGCTAAACTTACCTAAAACATCAATCCTATTTGGCAACAAAACTTTGGGGGGAAAGACGTGTACGTAGAGAAGAGAATTCAGTCAAATTTATTTAAATTCAAAACAGTACAAAAGCAGAAGGATATTAACTTGCTATTTAACTCTGTAGTGAAATTAATGTCCTAAAATATATCTGGGACAAGTTTCCACATGTTGCTTTTCGTGTTGTTTGATGTGAGTTTAATTTGCTTCTAGAAGTGTACTAACTTTTGCCTCTCCAGTTTTATACTCTGGTTGGAAGATAGAACTTAAACAAACACTACTGAAAATAAAGGGTAGGTAATTTGCATCAGGTTTTGTAGAATGGTTGTGATCTGGTGTTCCTAACCTTAAAGTCAATTAACCTGTTATTGTAAGGGGAATAACTGACAGTCTAAGTTATTGGAAGGGAAGCACTCCAAAGTTTCAATAGAATAAAAGTAGAAGGAAAAGTAGCAACTCCTGATCCCTGATTTCCATAAGTATATGTTTCTCTTTCCTAGTTTTTGACTGGTGTCTGTGTCACTCGAAGTGTAAGATTTAGATCGGGCTCAATTACTAAGTGTAACAAGTACTATTGAATAATGCTGGCATTCTGAATATAAATGCAGTGTTAACACTTACAATATGAAACCATAGGGCTATATATATGTATTATGTACAATGTATATTGCTGGTTTGTCTTGGTGTCCCTGCTTATATATATATATCCTGCTTCATTCTGGTGGCGTTATGTCATCTGCGCTAACGCTGATATTACCCAACTCATCATCGTCTGACAACATCATTGTGCATCATTGGTATATAGTTTTACTACAAAAACTTTCAGGAGAAAAGTAGGTATCCCAACATAGTTATCACCTCATTCTTGCTACTTTTTATGTCTTAAACAATCCTAGCTTGTCAACTCATGTTAACGTTAACATCCCTAAAACCTTATGACATTTCGTAACCAAGAATTGATCCCATATACTCACCCAGTCCCCATGGCTACTCATACCTGGGTTTTGTTGACACTTTGTAGTAAAAAGTCTGTAATGTTGGTCACTCAATTCAGCATGTAATTAATATCAAATTCAATGAAGATTGATTTTTTTTTATTTTACAACATTTATAGCAACACCTAAATAAAGCCAGAGCTGTGATTATGTGGAAGCTCTGTGTATGTACTTGACCGCATGCTTCTAGATCAGCAGTAGATCTTCACTGTACTTATTTGACAGTAGATGGTCACCATTTACTTACCCAAATATGACATGTTATATGACTAAAACAACAATGTTCTGGTCTTTTTAAAGTATTGATTTGATCCATTAGTATCAAATAAGAATGCGAGCACCTAGTTAGTAGTAAATCTGTTGTTAAATGTGCCATGTATATGACAATAGCCCTAAGTTATTTACAGAGGCCAGATTTAAACAGTTTATGATACATAACTCATTTATGAAAATGCAACAGTACACAGCTTTTGGAGACTCAATATTATCATTTAAATCTTTTTTTTTTTTTTTAGAGTAACCTCCCTTCAACATACTATAGTGTCTAACAATGGATCGATGTTGAGAAAATCAGCTTTGCAAAAAGCAGCAAGGTTTAGAATAGGCAATGTGATTAAAGTCATTTTTTTATTAAAACTTTGGGCATTGGTTTTATCTTGGATCAGAAATTAACCTTGGGGATGTCATATTTAGGTATGTGTGTTTGTTGTATTGTCTATGCATGCTTTGGTAACCAGTAACATTAACCCTTTCACCACTGTAGACCAAAATGGACTCTTCCATATCAATGCATGGTAGAGTCTAACTGTAGACCATAATGGTCTCTTCCATATCAATGCATGGTAGAGTCTACTAAAGTTACATAGGGGTGAACGAGTTAAACCTGACACTGCATGTTAAGAACCAACAGTGACAATTTCTAAAATTTGATTTCTTGAACAAATGTATACTGAAGGACAAGTTCCAAGGTCACTGGCACTTAACATGTAACGTCAGGTGTATGCTTGCAGTAGTATAGTGTATTACAGAGTAGCTTTACAGAAGTACAACCTGGCCATACCTCCTGTAGTTTATCACCAAGTACTTTTTCACCCTATATCTGAAGAAAAAGTTTAGAAAAACACCTATCATTCCAGGTCTGTTTTGTGACACTCTAACAAAACCCGTCAAAGCCAAAAATTTGTTAAGTAGAAAAAAGAAAAGAAATCCCTGCATCAGACATTGAATAAGTCCTTGAGTTGCCTCCCTTCATTCAAATAGCTAAGACATAAACAAAACTGCTTTATACTTATGCTTCTGTAATTAAAATAGCTGGCAAATTTAGATTTGGTTTGTGAAATTGGCTGTTATAGTTATTTAATAATACTGACTTGTTACTTAGTGACAAACAAGTTTTGTCTTTGAAATGAGGTTTTCTGTGAAAGATCGTTTCTTGTCGATTTTTGGTAGGTATTTTTCAGCAAATTGTTATTCTTTTCTGATATCTAAAGGCAAATAACTTGTGAAGAGGATGATATGTAATGGCTATGACATTTCTGTGTATTGAAACAGTCCACAGCATAAGTAAATCAAAGTCGACTCATGTGTTACCATTTACTGAATCAAATACACATTTATCACCAGGTGAATATTGTTATACTAAACATTATCTATATAACAGCTACTTAGATCATTGTACTTTTAGCACTTACTTTTTAATTTGATTTCTCTTGTGGTAGATAATGAAAAATCGGAACTTCATTATTTCGTTAAAATATCTAAAACTATCATATCTTTCCAATGAAATATTGCCAAATATTGAGGGGAAACCATTTTGAAAAGAAACCTACAGTCTTTATATATGTTCCACATTGGTTAAATGAGGCATGCCACCGCCAGGTTTTACTGCTGTGTATAGTTTATATTTTACTATGCTTTAATGCCTTAACTACTTTATTCATTTTCTGTTTTTTATTTCTCCCTCACTTTTCTTTTTTATTTCCCTCGGAAGACAACTGCTGAAGCTTAAGAATTTTGTTTATCTCTCTCAAACTTTGATTTTGTTATTCAAGAAAGTTAAGTTTGTTTTCTGTGCTTTCCCCACTATGATTTGACGATAGTGGTATAAATATAACTAGATGATGAAATGATATTTGAAGGAAATCAAAAATATTTATGTTATGAAATAAATGATATTTATGGTACCTAGTTTTGTTGAACAAATGAATAGTAACAATTAGAAATGAAATTTGACAGCAGTTGTCTCCCTTAGCAATAGATACCTCCTTCACTAACGGCCTGGTGTTTTTCTTCTGCATTCCAGGGCGTTACCACCATGGTATAGCACACCGGCCTTACTGGTAGTGTAGGCATATCAACCTTCTGCCTGCCCACTCACACATATAGCGTGGCTTCACGCCCGCCCAGGTGTCGGGGCTTAGCCTATTTATAGAGTACCTGCTCCTGTTTCGCACCGCTGATTAGCATACCTCTTCATGCTGCAGGAACTGTACCAGTATTACACTTACAGGTTTACAGCAGGTCTGGCCGAAGTTTTGCAGTTGTGGGTAGTTAAGTGGGATTGGGCTGAGTTAGAGGTATGTAGGTATATATAATAACGAGCTGTGTGCCTCTGTTCCTTCCCCCAGGCCCCCCTCACCACACTCCTTCTGGACGATGAAGACTCACAGAGCTTGGACAGCCAGACAAGTCTAGGGGCTAATATCCGCTCAGACTCTTACACAAATCTTTTTGACACTTCCCAACAGTCTGTGTCGACACTGCCTTCACAGCCGACATCCGTGGGTGCAACACTTCATGCGAATCACACCAATCACACAGCACAGCGTGGATCTCCCAAGGTGCTTCAACCAAGAAACTATTATGACCGATCGTCTCCGCAGAGAGGGCGACGAGGCATGTCAAAGGCACCTATGGCCACACCTGAAGAATCTCTAATCGCTACCTCACCAATGGATAAAGGGATTCCACCCAGACATGCTCTAAATAGTCCGGGGTCTGAGCGTGCCCCGTATATATCCAATGGGCGGCAGAGCAACAGTAAAGGCCAGTGGAATGAAGGATCACGTTACCAGCCATATGAATCCCAACAGAAGCGCCCTGGAGATTCCCAGTTCCAAATAAGTAGTTCTCAGTCATACCCTGCCCAACTGAGGGCAGGGGGCTCTACTGCCCCTAAATCAAGTGCTTCAGCTCCCCAGTATCCTCCCACAGGTTACAGTGCTCGCTCATACAAAAACAATGGCTTCACAAGTGGTGATCGTGACACCCCTCGTGGCCGTGAGCGGGTACCACACAGTAGATCTGATAATATCTCCACAGGGCGACCGTATACTGCATCCAATCAGTCCAGCTCTGACATACGACCCAAACGCTCTTATGAAGCGCTTCCCTCTGATCAAAAACGGTCACACTCATCACAACAACCCACAGTGCCCAAATCTCGGACACTGCCGACCCAGGGGGCAGAACCCTATTTTCCAGACGACGACTACAGAGCTAACCCAAGGCGCCCGATGTCATTTGTGAAAGCTTTAGAAATGAGTGAAATTGTAGAACAAAAAGAAAAACAGCAACAACAAGTACAAAAAACACCACCTCAAAGTACTGCTTTCTCAAATAGTTCCTATTCAAATATAGCCAGTGGAGGCAGCGAGAGACACTCCCGCCCAGGGAGATCAGTCCCTCTCCAGGGGGGCCGGTCAGCCCATCCTCCCCACGGACAACCTCGGGGCAGAGACAGAAGTCGGGATGACAAAAAAAAGAGTCTGTATGACTCTAGCTTTGAAGTGTCAGTGTGATAGTACATGTTAATTAATGACACTTCAGGCAATTTGTAACAGCTGTTGTGATTGGTGGACCTTCCTGTCTGTTTGCATTTTGATAATTCATTTTAAAAGAGACATCATCATTGGTCCATTTGTGTACCATATGATGTATGAATGAATCCTTCCACTTTTAAATTCAATGTTTTTTCCATCCTTTATAGATATATAGGATGGAAGCGTGTGTGGAGTGTGTTATAATGGAAGTATGTTTTTAGGTATGACTGTGTATGTACAGTGTTTTCCTATATTAGGGGAAATTTACTCTTGTAAATTATAGAACAACAATTGTGAGGAAAGTTTATTGTTTATTTATCATTATGTATAAATCTTGGACCAGTCTTTACTCAGGCTCGTATGATGATTCCAGTTCCAGTACGGAGCCATTTGATATAACAAAAATAGGTGAGCAAGGTTGACAAATACAAAAATTTCTTAAATTATGTGATTTTCAAAAATCCTAAGATTTGTTGACTTCTGAAACATTTAAATCTGGTCACTGTACAGTTGTAATATTGTCTGTTGGGATGGACAATCATGTAGATATTGATAAACTCCAAATTTGATGTTGTTAATACAAATCACCATATGTTTGTCCCGAGAGATAATTGGTCCATCGTGTGTAAGTACAAATAACCATATGTTTGTCCCGAGAGATAACTGGTCCATCGTGTGTAAGTATAGATAAGTTACATGCCTGTTAATACAAATCACCATATGTTTGTCCCGAGAGATAACTGGTCCATCGTGTGTAAGTATAGATAAGTTATATGACTGTTATAAGATTCTAAGCTTGTTTTTCACCAATCAGATTTTATATTGCTAAATATGGCTTGTACCAAAAATAATAACGCATGAGTTTAAGGTATATCAATGGATTAAATTTGTCAGTTAACTTATTTGCTTCTATTAAGTTGTCTTCCCTGGCACTGATTTAATTCATAGACATGCATCTGGATCAAATATTGAATACTTGAACATTAAGGGTCAGTATCATATGTAAAAAATATTTCAAAATTACTTATACATTTGTACTGTATTCATTGTACAGAGAGCTTGGTATCAGGTATACCCCCTTAATTTAGAATGGGTTAGATCACGGAAAGCAGTATATATTCTACAACTGTAGGGAAACTGGTATAAAGAAAACTTGCATAAATTTATAAATTTATATTTCCTATTAAAATTATGATATTCAATATAGGCATAAAAATATATCTGAGGAAGTCTTTCAAGTTTTTTTCATGTTCAAAACAGTTATGATAATCCCCCATCCTATCCCTTATATTCAAATCAGTAAGATTGCCTTTTTCATTTTTTTCCGATAACTTTTCGAATTATAAAAACAGTTTTGGTTGTTATTTCCACCATGTCTCCATTCTTGAGTTTAAAGCTTGATATCCCACTTCATATATTGTTAATTATATAACGTTGATACCTTTTATGGTTTTCTCAAATGAAAGCTAAGCAAGCTACATTGTATGTGATTTTCAAGAATCTGCTATCATATTGGTTTGATGATCTAAATAATTGAACCCTTTTCAAATCTTTATTGTGTGCTAATTTATCATGATGGTAGTTGCAAGGATGAATATAGTACCGTGTATAAGCAAATGATGTTTAGATTAAATCAAATTATTCAGAACTGGCCTTTGTGCAATTGTTCTACAAATGTATTTAAATGAAAGAATGGATGGGGGTGGGGGTGTCACAAATTTTCTGATGGTTTTTTTTATATGTTACAGAATTTCATGATTGATTTGTATATTAATTGACCAGTTGGTGGGGAAGATATGAACTTGCATGACTTGTATCAGTTTTCACAGAACGAACCAGTTACATTATTTGTCATATACATGTACAGTGTAATGTAAATAAGACAACACTGAAAATCAGACAAAATTTGTTTAAATGTTTATGGTTGACTAACAACTATTAAGACTAGAAATTTGATCGGTTGAGTCTGCCTCTGTTTCCATGGTTATATGATCATCTACTTGGAACCATGACCTAGGGACCTGGATAGGTCCAATTCTGTTTCCTTGGAAACTGATTAAGTGATATTAGTAAATCCCTACACCAGTGCCAAATATAATGTGAAGTGCATGCCCTAGTACCCTGTAGTGTTTAACAGTTGAGTGTGTTATACAATATTCAATGTCACAATGTTTGGTTGAAGTGTATGCTTATACAAGCACTAAGACTGGACCAGCAGCTCATTCTGTACTTTTTCTTCTATTTAACAGTTCAAGTGCTTTACAAAATTTGATACAAAGATACTGTTTGTTTTATTGATAGTTCTAACACGACTCCTTTCCAAAGTGTGTTTTGATTGGATACAGATCATGTTTTAATTCCATTTCATTTTATAATATTTTATGAAATCAACTATAGAACCATGACTCAAATGAGTTGTGCCCAGCCCACCACACACGTAAGTTGATTTATTACGGAAACCTTAATTTAATCGGTGTGTTCCAGTGAAATCCCTAATCATAAAGGAATCTTTTCACATTTATGAATATAACAGTGTTGTATGAAATTTTATACAACATTCAAAATTCACAGAAATAATCAATTAACTATATTGAGCTTGTCAGGTATGCTGACCGGATTTATAAGAACCTGGCCAAAATAGTTTGTCTCATCAACAAACAGATTGAGAATGCACTGCAGTTTGGGCAAGGCCAAATACCATGCAGAAAAAATCTCAAAGGCTTTCTCTATGATTTACTTAATAGTTGTAGCTAGGAAAATGTTTGTTTTTTTAAATACGAACATAGTATACTACATGTAGCTAGAATGGAGATATATAGTATGTTGTTTTTTAGTCTATACTAGCAATTAGGACAAGAAATATGGTTAAAGTTCTCAACCTATAGGTCTTAAGTTCTTACTAAATCTCGTCATCTTTTTGCAGTATTGACATGAAAAACAACATAAATTTTCCCAAAATAAATAAAAAATCAAATCTTCAGCAGGTATAATTAACTAGATCTTTAAAAAAAAAAAAGCTTTTGTACACAGTATCTTCACATAATACCACTATTATCTCTATCATTGGTCGCGGTAGACCTCTGCACCAACAGTAAACTGGGCAAGAACCAAATATCATAGCAGTCAGTGGGGATGTTGTCAGAGATTAATTGAGCTGTTTCAGCCAACACTGATATGTATATAAGAAATATTCATAGTAAATTTATTACAGTACCCATCAATAGATTGTGAGAGGTTACTTTGATCAGTAATTAAATCATCCCTTAACAGTAATGATTGAACGATTTTTGTGTAAATCATCTACAGTTTTAGTGTACATTTTCCTTTCTTTTGGAACAAAAGATAAGAAAATATTCAATATGTCATATGTGATATCAATAACCTTAAAAAGGACAAGCATGTGCTGAAAGACATAATCATACTGATAGGATTCAGAGAGGATGATTTATCTACATATATCACTGGGGATAGGACTGATTGAAAATCCCTCTTCCTTCGAGTGTTCTGGAGGTTCAGGGTAACATGTGAGTGTTTTGGAAGTTCAGGGTAACATGTGAGTGTTTGGATAGTTCAGAGTCACATGAGTGTTTGGGAAGTTCAGAGTCACATGAATGTTTGGGAAAATCATCACTGGAGTGAATGGTATTGTTTGCCTGGACAAACTCTTAGCTGAATGAGATTCCCTGCCAATATTCTTTTATAATGTTCTCATCTGTTATCAAGTGTATCACTTGTTCCTTAACTCATAGTCTTGTGTATCAACCATTTTCATTCTGAACGTTTTAACTTATTTTTCTGACAATTTTCTATCCACAGTTTTGTTTAATGTGTGGGTAAAGAAAGGGCATGACTTTTTTTACTTCGTATGTTCTTTTTGAAAAGATTATTTTATAAATGATATATATATAGTGTTTTAATTATTTATTTACAAATTTAAGAAGGGGGGGACATTGGTGATACATAATTGTAAACCTGGTACACCACTTCAATAGTAATTATACTATGGCCCCCAGATTCAATGTTAGTGAACGAATGACTTTACAGTAACAAACAAACTGCCTAACCAAACACCTGTAAACATCAAAACAAGCCCGCTTACTCTTTCAATGAGCTATTCCACTATATGGTCAAGGTGGCTGAATAAAAAGTGCTTCCTTATGATAAGGAATTTCAATTTTTACTTTATATTTCATTGAAAGTGTTTTCCCCTGATAACAATTTAGAACATTACATGAAGCAGGAGAAGATAAACTGTTGAGATATAGGTGTAGGACTAGAATATACATCATGATTTCATAACAACGCCTCTTGAGGGCTTCATGCTGGGGTGAAGTCCCGATTACATATCCATAATCCATCGCTTAAAGTGCAATAATTGTGTTCTGAGAAGATTGCAATAGTTACCAATAATGTAGTTAATCATATCATGTTATATGTTATTATCAGAATTAACCTTTTATCTACAATTGTCCTGCTCTGCCTATAATGTGTTTAATATAAACTGGACAATTTGTTTTAAAGTTTATCAACATTCAAAATTCGCTAAACAGATTTCATCTTTTGTAGAAAAGCTTTTAGATAATTATGTAGTTTATGACCTCTTTACTTTTACTATCTATTACCATTTGTTTGACATTCAAAATAATGTATAGCAATTGATTTGGAATATTAACTAAGAATATCAAAGAACTTCAATGCATCCAAAAGAGTTCCATAATTAAAAAAGAGCTTTGAATAATATAAGTTAAACAAGAATACTTGCATTATAAGCAGTCAAGTTATTCAAATTGGTTTAAGGTTTCAAGGGAGGTAACTATAACAGGAAATCACAGGTAAAAACTATGGTAGTATATTTCATCAAGGGAGACAACTCATAACCCAATCAACGATTTAATAGCTATAGGTGAGGTAGGATTTATCCTACGGGAAATTCTAGTGCAAATCACAGGTGTCTTGTATCATATCCCTCCTGTCCTTGTTACTTTATACAAATCATATTATTTGTAAGGTAGGATATACCCAAGGGGGAATAACTAGATGTATGGAAGCATACCTCACTTTAGGGAGATAACTCTGATGTAAAATATACAAATATAATGTGTGAGGTATATATACACACATAATGTTTTGAGATAAACATATACTTATATGGGTAAATGATACAAAAATCACAAATTTAATTATGTTTGAGGTAGAACAGACCCTTATTGGACGCATATTTAATATTACCTTGGTCATCACAGATCAAATGTGTGAGGTAGGATACATCTGTATCGGGGTAACTAATACAAAGCACAGATACAATTAAGGATATTCCGTCTTTGCGTATTGCAGAGTTATCTTCTCTTGAGAGCAGGTATTGCTTTTTACGTCATTGGTTTGTGTGAGAAAAGTATGTTGTTTTCTCAAAAATTGATGACGTTACTCTCACAAACAAATGACGTAACAATCAATACCTGCTCTCAAGAGAAGATAACTCTGCAATACGCAATGACGGAATACTACAGATAAAATGAAGGATATACTACATAGACAGAACAACATCTGGTTTGATGAAAACAATTGCATTTTGTGTTAATAGTTTTACAACAACAAAGATTACAAAGTTTGACAGATAGTATTTATAACATTTATAATGAAAATGATTTTATTATAAAAAAAATAGTCGCAGCATAAATTGATAGAACACAATGTGGTTGGAGTACCACGGCCGAAGCCCCACTCTTCTCTCTATAGTGGATCTCTCTATAGTGGATGTGGATCTCTCTGTAGTGGATCTCTCTACAGTGGAGGAAAAGAATGACACATATTTTTGGTATGTTCCAAGACCTGTTGCACATTATTTTTTTAACCAATATTTGATGAAACCAGGCCTAGATTTCTAGAAAACAAAGTTCAATATCCACAATTACTATTGGTTGACAATAAGTTGTGTATATTTGTTAATGACATTTTGTTGGATTTTGTTTTGTTTTTGAAATGTTTATGCATCGGGTATTTTTTGTGGGAAGTGATAGTTGTAATTTGCAAATTCATGGAACATGTGAGGAAACACAATGTTTCATGTTAAATCATTGAATACACAAAAGTAAAACATGTTTAAATCATGATAGGCATGTGGGGAAATGTTTAAATGATTTAAAACTAGGGGAAATAGGCAATGTACATTGTATAAATCATGGAAAACATTGGGAAATATTCAGAGTTTAAATCCTGAAACACCAGGAGAAATACACCATGTTTTCCTCATGATAGACCTGGGGAAAACATTATTTTAATCATACAACACAAAGGGAAAATGTATAAAATGAAATGGGCATGACATTTTATTTACCAGGTTATGTTTTTAATTTATACAATAACTTCCATGAAGACATGACACAAACTGATATATTCCGACCTGTATTTTTGACTGGTCCCATTTTTTCACAGGTGTTTTTACAACTGGCCTGGTGTCCTAAGTGAGGACCACTTGGTGTGTCCAGCGACAGCAACAAGTTTTGCTATGCTTTTAACAGTATGAATTGTCAGCTTTTACAATGAGATAATAACTCACACATCCGAACAACTTACGGAAATTGGTGTTTTTTACGAGTTAATGTAATAAATATATAATGGGCAATTAAATATTTAAAAATAAATGATGTTTTACACAATTGCAGCAGAAGAAAAACATGCACTACATTTGAAACAGCGTAATCGTCGTCTAGTTGTTACATCGGTAGCAAACTGTTCAATTGCTTTTTAACTTTGATTCAAAAAATAATATATCTGTAGAAATTTGTTCTGAATTCGTTAGTTACACCATTTTTTTCTGCTGAATTAAAAAAAAAAATACAGTATATTAACCAAAGGTTACCTGTGGCCTTTTAAGAGGTGAGCAATGCAAGGATATAAGATAAATGTCTTGTTTTGCACTTCCGATGATGATGATTGGGATGTCGTAGCATTTTTACACTATAGAAGGTATTCGGATGTATCTTCTAAAACTACTTGGAAATCACTCGTTCTTCTTGTGGGAATTTTAATTTTTGATTGGGGGGAGGTGGGTGAACCACGACCTTTAGGCCCTGTGAAAACATCTGACTTATTTAAGAAAGACAAATGCTTGCATTGCAGGTCATAGATAAAATCCGCTAAAGTGCAGTTATTTTTAACAGCAAGTTTTGCTTTTAGATATTAAACCTACCCATGTTAAAAATAAAAATAATATGAGTTTTGTCTTATTATAAAATGTTGAAAGTTATAACAATTTTAAATACATGTTGATATTTAACTCATTTCTTAAAACCAAATAACTTGTAAACAAGTGTGTGATACCAGAAGGCTGTATTAGCCATGTTGTGTACTTCTTTTGCCACGGACGTCGACCTACTAGTGGGAAACACCAGGCTTACATAGGCTATGTCTTTACCCCTTCTCGTGTGGGTAACAGAAGTCCTCCTTGGACTAAGGCTTTACCAACCCTACACGAGACAATATTTGTTTCTTGTTAAGTGGGAAACATCAGCTCCAACTATAAGTTAAACTCGCAATAGTGTGAGGAAAACTGGTCCTTCCTGGACAAAGTTTTATCTTACCATTAAGCGGGACACACCTGTCCTCCCAGGACAAAGTTTTATCTTACCATTAAGTGGGACACACCTGTCCTCCCAGGGCAAAGTTGTATCACAAAGTTGTGTATTTGTCAATTTTTTCATTACTGTAGGTGGAATGTGAGAACCATTGTGATCATCCGTATAGAGTTTTAGACATTCCAGTATGATAAATAAAATATTATGTTTTTTACACAATGATTGCTGTTGTTTCGTTTTTGTCACATTATTCAAACACAAGTTGTATATTCTAGTTTTTTTTGTTGTGATTCATACATTTGATAGGATATTATTGGACCTGACAGGGCAGCCTCTAACTCAATGTCGATATGAGAAATACATTGCAATATACTTAGAATTTGATTTGTGTACAAGAAGCTTTGTGAGCATTATCCTCAAAAGTCTAGGAGTTACACTCACTTACATTTTCTGCACCCCCGGGATATGTCATGGCAAAATTTTAAGTTCAAAGCTAGCCATTTGATTTGTTCTCAAATAATAAAACTGACTAATGGCTAGATCTAATGCCTGTCATTTGAAGATAACGGAGAAGAGACACCCGACTTCAAAGCTAGTCGATTTTACCGTTCACTGCCACAAGATTCATCTGATGTACACCAAATGACCAAACGAGTCTAGTATCATGTACAAGTTGGCATGCAGAGCCTTCGATTTTGTCATGACATTCCAGGGGTGCTGACTGCAACTGAGCGAATCACCTGGAGCTTCTTGAACGAGTGAACCTCTTCATTTCAGATGTTCTCTTCAAAATGTATCCGAACGTTTTCTCGGAATAAAATACTGTATGTAATAAAACAGCAGGTTTATATTAATCATATTATCGTATAAGGTTATTCTGAGTAAGTTTGTTTCTGCGATTTAAATGAAGATGTTTAATAAGATAATGTATCTTTTGACTGGCAAAAATGTTTGCTTTATGCAGCTAGCTAGCTCAATAAGCCCTTCCACCAAATGGTTACTAGGGAAATATAGCCATTTAAAATAAACAGAAAGATTTAGAAAAAAAATAATGTATGAATGCATCTTATACGATTTCATTTACAGACTGAAATGTAAATTGTGACGGTAGGAAATACAAATGTGCCCAGAGGTGAAATATGTCCATTTCGTCTATTACGAACTGTTTGATACTAAATGCCAAACAGATAAAAAAAAAATAACAATTATAAGTGTATATGTACATAAAACACTTTTTATAATGTCACATGTTAACAACTTTTGACTACCTGTTACTACCAGATCGGGAACATCGGCTGTGGCAGTTTATAACTGCAGATGCATACAAGATGTTGGTGCATTCACTTGTTACCTCTCGTTTGAACTATAGTAATGCCCTGCTCTTTGGTTTATCTGACATACTAACTAGTCATTTGCAGAGGGTCCAGAACACTGCAGCATGGCTGGTTACTCGTACTCGAAAGAGAGCACTTTAACCTGTGCTATATTCATTGCATTAGTTACATGTACGATACAGGTCGCACTACAAACTTTTGGTGTACACATACAAGGCACCGAGTATTTACAGGAGATTGTTACCCTACACAAGCCGCCACGATCACTGCAGTCAGAGACAGGTTGTGACTTGTTGTGTGCCCCAATTCCGTCTTTACGTATTGCAGAGTTATCTTCTCTTGTGAGCAGGTAATGATTGTTACCTAATTGGTTTGTGAGAGTAACGTCATAAATTTTTGATAAAACGACGTATTTTTCTCACACAAACCAATGACGTAACAATCAATACCTGCTCACAAGAGAAGACAACTCTTCAATACGCAAAGACGGAATATGTCGTACTGTGACCTATGGAAATTGGTGCTTTGGGAGGGTTTGGCCATGTTGTAGAATAGTCCGAATTATTCTGACGTTTTATCGACTATTTTTATATCGGTCTGTCGTTGATTAACGTCAGAACTCCGACCCTCTATAATATGCGGGAAATAATGTTTCTAAAATATCAGTTTGAAGTGCGACCCGGCGCGGGTCGCACTTCAAACTGATATTTTAGAAACAAATCATCACTTTCAAACACATGTCCCACATTCATCTAAAATTTTGTAAATCACTGTAAGGGCTCAAGAGAAGTACACCTTTTATATGGTTTATGGAGATCTAAGTACTTGTATGTATACATTACCTATTTCAGTGAAAACCAGAATGATAACGTATTGGTCACAAACGATTTATTCCAAAGAATGTCAATTTAATGTTAGTATGTATAATTTGCTGTCATAATCAACTTTATGGTAATAATGCAGTCCCATATATAAGTTATATTCAACAAATATTGAATGAACTGATGAATTTCAAACATGTACTACCTTGAAAACACTATGTGCATTTATAAGAAAAATCTTTAATGATATTTGTCCTCCTTGATATGAATTATTTGAATAACAATGTTAAGATTGTGCTTGTGTGACTTACCCAATGAAGAACTGTATTGTAAATTATTTTGTAAATATGTTTCTCTTTACTTTGTATTGTAAAGAGAATATTTGACAGGTAGGAAGATGCCGTGTGGTAATAATTGATTTTTTTTATCAGCTGGCGAGCCATGTAAAGCAGCACGATATAGATGATAGACATTTCACCGCACAGTGTTACTTTTTCTTTTCCTTGGGAACAAATGTCTCTTAATTCCCCTACCTGCATTAGCCTGTCGTTTCAATTTTATTCATGTTTTCGAGATAAGAAAATTGTTCTCGTGACAAACCCTAAAAGTAAAAAAATATTGTGATACCTTGTAAGTGTTTTACCTCATATACATCTCCAGCACACACACACACATACATAGGGAGATATTAGCCAGGTGGCATATATGCTAATTGTATTGATTGTATAAATTTTATATCTGTGTACTGTAAATCGCTTTAGAATGACTTATGTTAGCTAGCTAGAGCGCTATAATCAAATGCTGCATATTATTATTATTACGATTATCACAGGTGTTGGTTGAAGTATAGGGTCATCTCGTATTACAGGACTTAATAAGATCGTGTGCAACATCTAGCTGGATGTCCATGCAGATTGGAAAGAAACCCAAGCATTATATACTCGGGCTATAGACAATAATTTGGCAGATATTTGCCTCGTCATTGGGATAAGTAAAATATGAACAGGTGAGAACTTAGAATCCTCAAACTTTGTTTTGGCATGATGTAGTAATGATGTAACAATTCTTTAAGAAAGAGAAGATTTAGAAAATAATTTCAGACGCCGCCGGCATAATTTGACCACACAGTTCTTACAAATTGAACAGCAAGACAAATGGATCCTCCAAATGCACAAGACCAACAGGTATCTCCTTCGCATCATACTTACCTGCTAGGTTGAATAACTACATATGGCTAACTCCACTTTCGCAATAATTACCCGCCAAGAATAAAACATTAACGCTCCCCTGGTCATGCCTATGATTGGTCCCTCGCGCATGCGCAACCATCTTTTTTCTTGGCGGCCATTTTCAATAGCTGCCTTTCCACATTGCATTCGCATATTTCGCCATTTATACAAGTAAGTGTGTTATTTTGTCGTGTCTATTGTAGCGGAAGCCTGTTAGAGGGTTCCGCTGATTGTTTAAAGTCGTTTTTGATCGGTATCGATCTTTATTTACGTACATATTATTAATTTGCCGTTCGTGGTTTACCGCGACTCGTGTCCACGTGGGACCGGCATGGCATGTCTTCGAGATCCAAGAAGTCAGACCCTGGTAAAGGGTCAAATACGACTACTTGCGACTCTAACGATCCTGGTAAAGGGTCAAAGAACTCACATAGTTCTGAGAACCGGGAGAAGGTGTCTCCCGACACAGAATCGACCGAGGGTTACTCGGCATCTAAGGGGTCAGATTCGCCATCTAAATCGGCGAAGATTACACGGTCTACGACTGCGAGTATTATAAGTACGAAAGGCAAGGGGATGACTAAGTCTGTTGTACTTAACCTCATTCAGGGGGAGTTAAAGAGCTTCAAGGATGATATCGGGAGCATGATTAGAGAAGCTATGTCTGCCCCGGTTCCTGCTCCGGCTACCGCCACGAGTGTCGGTCCGGTCCAAAACGAGGATACACTTGATTTGGAGGATTTTGATGATTCCGTCTCCTATGGGGGTTCCCCTTCTAAGAAACGTGTGTGGATTGAGGAACAGAGGTCATCAGTTGGTATGAGTTCTCAGTACACTAGACCACTCACTCATACCTCTCATACCATTACTGGTGTGTCAGCCGAGACAGACTCGGTGAGCGGTAGCTCTGATAATGGAAATGAGTTTCCCCAGGATAGAGATACTCCCAAGGACTCGGGTCCTTCCTTACCGGCTGAGGGCCTTCTGATTAACTCGTGGAAAGAGATTGATATTTTTTTTCCAAGTTTGCCTCGTTTTAATCGAGACATAGGTCTCAATATAGGTGGCCTGAATCAGACTTTGACATGTTTGGAAAGGTTCCAGAAGTAGACGCGGCAGTGTCTACATACATTCAGTCGGTTACCCAGAAGGGCAAGATGTCTGGTAAGAGTGATCTACACCCAAAGAATGCTCACAAGGATAATACCTTTGTGTCCATAGACCAGTCACTAAGAAATCAGCAGAGAGCTATTTCCCATGCATCTTACATATTAACAGCACTTTCTAAAGGGCTGAAGGGTGAGACGGGTACGTCTGACGAGACCATATCCCAACTCCTGGGTAGTCTAGCTGCTACGCTATCAGATGTCGGTGATTTGTCAGTCAGGGCTTCCTCTAGGTGTGTCCTAGCAAGAAGGAATTTATACCTAGACGCTATGCAGATATTTGACAGAAACACTCGCGGTGAACTGTCGAAGGTCCCTCCGGCTGGAGGTTTACTATTTAATAACAAGGTGCAGCAGATCACACACCAGTCATCTGAGTTAATCAGAGACGTCAGAGAGACGGCACGAACTTTGAGTAATGTCCAACGGTCAGGTCCAGGCAAGAGACCGGCTATGGCTACTGCTACTAACAAGTCAGAGGACTCCAGGTCAGGTTCTGATAAGAAATTCAGACGCCTAGACAGCGGTAGGGGTCGTGGGTTTGTTTCCCCACTAGCTAATCAGTACAGTCAGAAATCTTCAACATACAATAAGGACAAACGAGGAGCCTCTAGTTTTCCCCTCAATAAGGCCTCAAACTCCTATAGAGGGAGAGGACGGGGTCAGCAACAGAACCCCTAGGAATCACACCCTCAGTCCTCCCATGATAGTCCCATTACAGGAGATACCAGTAGGGGGGAGACTTCTCCATTTTGTGAGAGCTTGGGAGGAGATAACCACAGAAAAATTTGTGTTGGGAGTAGTATCGAAGGGATACAAAGTAGAGTTCAGTCAAACACCGCCCTTGTCAGAGGCTATGAAGTTCACCAGTGTTCCATCAAACAAACAGAAAGCTCAGGTACTCGTAACGGAGATCGAGGCCCTTCTTGTAAAAGGGGCAATAGTAGAACTGGGATCAAACCCAGGACCGGGATTTTACAACACCCTTTTTGTTGTCCCCAAGAAGAGTGGGGGGTTCAGACCCATCCTAAATTTAAAACCGCTAAATCAGTTTGTGAGATACCAACATTTCAAGATGGAAAATCTAAGATCTATTATCCTAGCCTTAAACAAGGGCGATTGGGCAGCGTCGATAGACTTAACAGACGCATACTTACATATCCCTATTCATGTAGAAAGTCAGAGATATCTAAGATTTGCATTCCAGGGAAGAGCTTACCAGTTCGTAGCTCTCCCTTTCGGAATCTCTTCAGGACCAAGGGTATTTGTCAAGATAATCTCGGTAGTACTAGGTCATCTGAGGAGTCAGAGGTTCCATCCTCATGCATACCTGGACGATTGGCTTCTTCGAGAACAACTCCGAGAAAAGTTATTCTCGGCAGTTCAGAGCACGATACCACTGCTAACCAGGTTAGGTTTTCTTCCGAACTGGCTGAAGTCTCAGCTTTACCCTACTCAGGATTTCCAATACATCGGAGCCTGTTTCCGTCTAGACCTAGGGCTGGTCTTTCCTCCAAGGGAAAGAATCTTAACACTAAGAAAACTGTTCTCCATAGTAGAGCAGAGGGAGAGTATTCAAGTACGGTATGTGCTTCAGATCCTGGGTCTGATGAACTCATGCATAGAGGTCATACCATGGGCAAGACTACACATGAGACCCATTCAGCTTTTTCTCCTTTATCATTGGAGACCCAAGACGAAAGACATATATGCTCTCATCCCAGTCAACAAGTTGTTAACAGAGTCCTTCCTTTGGTGGAGAGGGGAGACAACAGTGTTCAGAGGCAGAACACTGACGGACAGATCAGTAGATTTAGTCCTAACTACCGATGCGTCGGGAGAGGGCTGGGGGGCCCACATAGAGAATTTGAGGATCTCAGGGAGATGGGGTCCACAAGAGATATCGAGAGATATCAACTGGAAGGAACTGAAAGCAGTTCAATTAGCAATTACGCAGATTCGTCAACTAGTACAAGGAAGGAAGGTTCTGGTACAGTCGGACAACTCAACAGTAGTAACATACATAAACAAGCAGGGGGGAACTCATTCTCCAGGACTTTGTATGTTAACCTGGAGACTTCTCCAATTCTGTATAACAGAAAAGATAGAACTAAAGTCAATACACATACCAGGCAGGTTAAACCTGACTGCAGATGCTCTATCCAGGAGGTCTCAGATCATTCCAACAGAATGGACTCTTCAGAAACAGATACTGAACCAGGTATTTTATTTTTGGAGAGAACCTCAGATAGATCTGTTCGCCTCAAAACTAAATCATCAGTTGCCTGTATACATGTCTCCAGTCCCAGACAGCCAGGCTTTGGCTGTAGATGCTCTAGCTCAGAATTGGACAGGAATGTATGCTTATGCATATCCTCCAATATCCCTAGTAGCACGGGTGATCAGGAAGGTCCGTCAGGAACACATGACCTTGATCTTAATAGCACCATTCTGGGAGAGACAAGCATGGTTTCCAGACCTAATAGATCTGCTGATAGAGCACCCAATCAGATTACCTCTGAGGGAGGACATAATCAAGCAGCCTCACAACGGCTGGCTTCATCCATCCCCAGACATACTGAAGTTGACTGCATGGAAGCTGTCAGGAGACAGTATAGTGAGGAAGGATTTTCAAGAGCTGTTGCAAACAGAGCAGTTGAGGCTAGACGACCTAGCACATATCAGACATACAATGCTAAGCTGAACCTATATTCAAAATGGGCAGCAGAGAAGAGGTTTGACCCTTTTTCAGCAACTGTAGCTCAGATTGCTGATTTCATGGAGTATCTTTTTTCAGTTAAGAATCTCCAGGTTCGTACTATACAAGGTTATAGATCAGCTATTTCATTAATCCATCCCGGCTGGAATGGAGTTAAAGTGGGTAACCACCCAAGATTAGAAAAGCTGTTGAAGGCCTACTTTAATAGTAGACCTTCTAAGAGAAAGTTATCTCCTACTTGGAGTCTCACACTTGTGTTAAATATGTTAATGAAGGCTCCGTTTGAGCCTCTCATCCATGTTCCGTTAAAGTTTTTAACATTGAAAACTGTGTTTTTAGTTGCAATTTCTTCAGGTAGAAGAAGAAGCGGGTTACAGGCCCTGTGTTGTAAGGAGGGCCATATCAGATGGGATCAGACAGGTGTAGCCTTGATTCCACATCCTGGTTTTTTGGCAAAGAATGATTCTTTGTCATATGTTTCAAAGCGTATTTTTCTTCCAAAGATGGCTAGTTTGTCATCAGTTGAGGAGGACAGGTTAGTTTGCCCGTGTAGGGCTTTGAGTCAATACCTTTTAAGAACCAAGAAGTTCAGAAAGGGGGTAGAACAGTTGTTTGTTACTTACAAGGATAACTTGTGTCATGCTGCTTCAAGAGACATAATTTCAAGATGGATTGTTCAGACTATCGAGAGATGTAATAAAGAGTCCACAGACACAGATTTTTCTATGGCAAAGGCTCATGATACAAGGAGTCTATCGACCTCCATGGCCTTATTTAAAGGCATTTCAATGGAGGAGATCATGGAGGCTGCATCCTGGAAGTCAGAGTCAACATTTACCAATCATTATCTAAAAAACATGAGTCAAGAGACCGGCAGGTTTGCTCGAGCTGTATTGACATCAGAAAGAAGACAGTGATTTGACTTCGGGATCTTGGGGTGAGTATAATTATATTGATTTTTGAAACCCCCACCTCCTATTCAAGCTTTGGATTTTTGAAGTAGCCATATGTAGTTATTCAACCTAGCAGGTAAGTATGATGCGAAGGAGATTACACCCTTTCTGTATGGAGAGGGTTATCTCCGAGCATCATACTTACCTGCTAGGTAACCCGCCCTCCTCCCCAGGGTTTCATCTTCTGATAGATAACAAATTCTGGCCTTCAAAAGATGGTTGCGCATGCGCGAGGGACCAGTCATAGGCATGACCAGGGGAGCGTTAATTTTTTATTCTTGGCGGGTAATTATTGCGAAAATGGAGTTAGCCATATGTAGTTATTCAACCTAGCAGGTAAGTATGATGCTCGGAGATAACCCTCTCTATACAGAAAGGGTGTAATCTGAGGAGAAACCGAAGCTAATCGTCAAAGAACAGAGCATAAGACCATTGCCGTCACAATATATCTCTCTATATATATGAACAACCCGAACTACCAGATTGGATAGTATCGCACTGAAGCACAGGTACTAGCCTCGTCTGTCAATACACCTATACTATAATCAAGTATAATATAGGTGTATTGACAGACGAGGCTAGTACCTGTGACTGAAGTGTTTAAATAGACGGTTTGGAACATAACAATGACTGGCAAAGACCAGAACAAGCAAGAGAGTGAGCATTTATTCTGAATGAAGAAAACAAATGCCTGTAAATAACAGTTTGAATTACCTCTGACTGGACATTAGTCAGACGTGAGGGTTTATGAAAGGAAATATGATATCTCATTCCTTTTTTGATTCAACAATTTGCAATTTTACAATGTACCCTCAAAACACACCCACAGCAGGCGAGAATTGCTTCGTATATACAGTGAATTTGAAAATTAACAAAATCAAAGAAGTCTTGCTTGACTAAGTTTATTTCTCATCGCTTTTTAAATTGTTGCTTAACGGGTTTTTTTTCACAAGCTATCATGTATCAATTGACGGATCGTTGTTTTCACACCAGAATAATCTGGAGTTTCCCAAGGAGAAAATAAAATAAAAAAGACAAAGGAAAAAGGGATGGTATTTATTCATTTTTACTTTTCACAGTTGTCTCACTGTATGGATAAAAGGTAATCTCGTATCGTTGGTTAGTCCCGTGGGAGCTTTACAAATGACATGATTCCGTGTCACTGACACCGATAATATCTGAGTGGAAATGTATTATTAAATGCTTGGCATGTTTTTGTTTTGTTCACATCTACTCCAAGTCCGACGGAGGCGGATCTCTAATATCAAATTAAAACGATGCCAATATGGAAAATGAGAACTTTACGTGTCACCGACAGTGACAGTGATAGATGGAAAAATAAATTATAACTGTCTGTCTCTAGTTTACACCTACTCCCTGTGCAACAGTTGGTCGCACTCTTAGTTTCATGAGACAGATCATCATTATCAATTAAAATAAATGCGCATTTGGAAATATATTTTTTGTAGAAAATAAAAATTCACAAACAAATATTTAAAGTGAAGCAGGAGGAATTTTAGAATTCGTGTACATGTGATGACAAGACCTTTTTGAGTTTTCCCTCCCCTAGTTTGACATTAAGAAGTATTACATTGCGCTAACCTTCATTTTGTTAATATTTATCGATGATCTTTAAATGATGCCGTACGTACGTCGGTAGGAAGATGGTCGGGGAGCTTTATAAAATAGTAAATATATAGATGTTAATCAATTAACAGCACAGTATACAAATGGTTTGACGTGAGAACAATTGTCACTTCCTTCGATACCTTCATCTGCAGTAGCCTGTCGATTTTATGAAATATTTGTTCTCACGACAAACCATGAATAGCTAAAACTCAGGTGTGATACTTTTAAGTGTTACATCTTGTATCATATATATATATTGCATTACATATCATTGATATCATTGATCATATGATATTATATATAATTTTTCCAGTCCGTAAACCACTCCGAAAAGCACTCCGAAAACCAGTCCGTAAACTACTCCAAAAACCACTTCGTAAACTACTCCGAAAACCAGTCCGTAAACCACTCCGTAAACCACTCCGAAAACCACTCTGTAAACCACTCCGAAAACGATCATTGTTACATTCATCATGTTACCGTCATCTGCAGGGTAACGCTCTCAGCCGAGACGATTGTGTTGAAGATCGGCGTTACATGTTATCTCCTTAGTAGCGCTTTTAGTCGTGGCAACTGTCTCGTAGGTCCGACGTCTTTCCCAGGTAGCGCTCTTAGTCGAGGCGACTATATCTTAGGTCAGGTTTTTACAGGTTATAGCGGAAAATAATTAAAGGGGACTATCTCGTAGACCGCGAGTCATCCCCATGGTATTACTCTTGGCCAAGACAACTGCTCCATTAACTAAGTGTTAACTGTCAGGCTCCGTATTGCGCTCCCACCGTGGCGACTATCTAAGAAACGGAGTGTTTCTGTTAGTCTCCGGAGAGCGCTACCAGCCGCATCCTCGATATCCAGGGGTTACGCTCACTTTCGCTTTCTGCACCCCTGGAATATGTCATATTAGAATCGAAGGCTCAATGTGCGCCGTCTTGTGGATGAGACGAGAAGGCTAGTTTGATCCGTTGATGTTAAGTAAAAGAAACTCGCGGTCGCGTAACGGTAAAACTTATTGGCTTTGAAGTCGGGCGCCGCTCCTCTGTTATCTACAAAGGACAAGTATCAGCTTAGTGATTGGTCAGGTTTGTTTTTACCTGACACCAATCAAATAGCTAGTCGCGTGCCTTCAATTTTGCTATGACATATTCCAGGGGTGCAGAGAGCAAAATTGAACGTAACCCCTGGAAATCGAGGATGTCCAAGCCGAGGCGATTGTCTGATACTGTCAGCCTCCTGAGAGCGCTCGCGGCCGAGGTGACTTTCTCGTAGATCGAGTGTCATCCTGAATGTAGCGCTTCAAGTCAAGACAACTGTCGATTTGTTTTTCATTAAATAATCACACAGCTTATAGATTACTATCCATTACATAAATAGCTACATTAACATTTTGGCACCGGACAGGATTCATATCGGACACTCGGGTCTGTCGTGTAACACCAAGGTTCTGAAGTATCAGACGATATCCTGCAGTAGTTGTTTATATCGCTTCCTGTGAAATAGCCGTGACTATGGGGCACCTGCTGGTCCCACCGTTGACACGTCCGTCCAGTTTTAGTACAAGTGACCTGGCCGACATAGTTTGGGTTTTCATAGCAGTCCTCGTCTGTATATACAAATTGAAATAGAGAAAAAGTACTATATTGTCGACATAGCAAGGAAAAACTCCTTTATGAATGAAAATGGAATGTTACCAAATCTAAGAGTAAATAAGGGAAAATGTTTATTGTTACAAAAGACATATCTGTTCATGGCACATTCGTTTATTGTCCCACTTCAAAACTAACCTGTTGAAGGCACAATCGATGTCAAGACGTATAATTTCAAACTTCAAAACTTTCATTTATTGTCTCAATACAAAACTTTCCCTAAGTTACCTGTCCGTGTAACAGTCGTTAATTGTCCCACTACAAGTCTAACCTGTTCGTTGTTCAGTCGATTATTGTCACACTACAAGTTTAATCTGTTCATTGTACAGTTGTTTATTGTCACACTACAAGTCTAACCTGCTCGTTGTTCAGTCGTTTATTGTCACACTACAAGACTAACCTGTTCATGTAAGGGTCGTTTATTATCACACTACAAGTCTAATCTGGTCATTGTACAGTTGTTTATTGTCACACAACAAGACTAACCTGTTCATGGTACGGTCGTTTATTATTACACTACAAGTCTAACCTGTTCGTTGTTCAGTTGTTTATTGTCACACTACAAGACTAATCTGTTCATGGTAGGGTCGTTTATTATCACACTACAAGACTAACCTGTTCATGGAAGGGTCGTTTATTATCACACTACAAGTCTAATCTGTTCATTGTACAGTTGTTTATTGTCACACAACAAGACTAACCTGTTCATGGTACGGTCGTTTATTGTCACACTACAAGTCTAACCTGTTCGTTGTTCAGTTGTTTATTGTCACACTACAAGACTAACCTGTTCATGGAAGGGTCGTTTATTATCACACTACAAGTCTAACCTGTTCGTTGTTCAGTCGTTTATTGTCCCACTACAAGACTAACCTGTTCATGGCACGATCGTTTATTATCACACTGCAAGTCTAACCTGTTCGTTGTTCAGTCGTTTATTGTCACACTACAAGACTAACCTGTTCATGGCACGATCGTTTATTATCACACTGCAAGTCTAACCTGTTCGTTGTTCAGTCGTTTATTGTCCCACTACAAGTCTAATCTGTTCATTGTACAGTCGTTTATTGTCACACTACAAGACCAACCTGTTCATGGCACGATCGTTTATTATCACACTGCAAGTCTAACCTGGTCGTTGTTCAGTCGTTTATTGTCCCACTACAAGACTAACCTGTTCATGGCACGATCGTTTATTATCACCCTGCAAGTCTAACCTGTTCGTTGTTCAGTCGTGTATTGCCACACTACAAGACTAACCTGTTCATGGCCCGATCGTTTATTATCACACTGCAAGTCTAACCTATTCGTTGTTCAGTCGTTTATTGTCCCACTACAAGCCTAATCTGTTCATTGTACAGTTGTTTATTGTCACACAACAAGACTAACCTGTTCATGGTACGGTCGTTTATTGTCACACTACAAGTCTAACCTGTTCGTTGTTCAGGCGTTTATTGTCACACTACAAGACTAACCTGTTCATGTAAAAGTCGTTTATTATCACACTACAAGACTAACCTGTTCATGGTACGGTCGTTTATTATCACACTACAAGTCTAATCTGTTCATTGTACAGTCGTTTATTGTCACACTACAAGACTAACCTGTTCATCGTTAAGTCGTGTATTGTCACACTACAATTTTAAGACAAAACCTGTTCGTGGCACATTTGGTTATTGCTATACAAAACTTGCCTTTTCATGGTACAGTCCTGTCTTGTCACACAACAAACTTAACCTTTCATAACTAGTTGTTTATTTTCCAACAAGACTGATTTATTATTACCTCACACGCCTTGCTATTGGACCATACTACAAGGCCTAACTTAACGGCTGATGAGTTGCTCTACTTACTTGAACATGACACGGAAGCTCCAGATGTCCACTGCTCTATTCCCGTACATTTTGTTAATGGACAATGATCAGATGCAGCCTCACCAGTGATGTTTCGACACGTGTACATAGCCATGTAGTCATCTCCATTATACGGACGTATAAAGGTGTCTGTGTTTACCAGTGGAGGTGGATCACCACAAGCCGCTGGTAAATCTACAACATTACGGGGGTTGTGTTAGGATATTTGTTGATCTCACACAGGGTTTATTTATCTTTTTGGCATATACGGCATTCAATAGTTTTGTAACATTTCAAATCGCTCTGCTAGAATTATACCCACCAATCAGTAGTATGCAAATGATACTATTTATCTATTAGACAACTCAATAGTATGCCAGGCTCTTTGTAGATACCAAATGGCAACCGTTTTCGAATATTATTTTCATTTTTATGTTCTTATGTATTTGTTCATCAGAGAAGGTAACATTTTGTGAAATAAAACAACAGATTATATTTTGGGATGTGTTTTAGGAATATTTTAGAATTTGGACACTTTAACGAAAACTTTCACCATACCTGTAGAACAAACGATTGTCGCCGAACTCCACGTATTCGTGAGGGGATCACAAATAGAGGTCTTATCACCTCCTACAAGACCAGCACCGGGGATACACGAATAGAGAGCACTCGGTACTCCTCTAGAGTAATCAAGAGTGTACGTCGTTTTAGCTATTGCTGCTGGTAATCCACTGCAGAATTCTATAAAATAAAAAAAGAGACGTAGACACCAAGATAACACAATGGCTAACGTCATATCTGTTGACGAAACGCAAAGTCTTGCTACAGTATATACCCAGTTAGTGCATCATAATTAGAGAAAATGAATTATTTAACGTTGGTACAAGGTCAGAAAATGGTTTCAATAATGCTTTAAAATTAAATTGAGTTTAGGTAACGTCTTCTTTGGTTGAGAGAACAGTCTGATATATTAATTCTGGAATTTATCTAACGTTCTCTTTGGTTGGTAGAAGAACTCCTTGGGTTTTGTGTAACAGCTTCTCCAGTCACCACAATGGAAGAAGCTAATGGTATAACAATAGAGATATTGTTCAGCATTCCTGCCAAATGGTTTTGTTTTCGGTGACATTTAAAGGATACAAGATGACTTCAAATTAAACATGTCAGAAAACCAAAAATCGTACGTCGACAACATTTTGGAGGATTTTGAAGGGGTTAGTTAAATGCTTAAGCATGCTTAAACGATGTTTTCTGGTCCTTATATACAATTGCAGTTCAGTATGGTAAATATTTTGTTGCAATTGGCACATCAACTAGTAGAAATATGGTGTACCAATTTGGGTACTTATCATGGCTGAAAAACGGACGAAATCTCACTCCGAGTTTAGTGTTATTATTTTAAAAACAAATTATTTAGAATCCAATTTTTCCTGAAAATGAACCACCATGGATAGTCTTTGTCAAGACTCATTCCAGATACAAGATCCGGATTTTTAAATATCACTGAAAGACTGTCAAAATTGTACCAATTATGGTAGCGTGACGTTACATTGATAACATGTTCAGATATTCTAATTCATCAACCAATATTTGAATATTGTCGTGATTTTAAACGTCTTTGCACTGTTCACAAACATACTTAATTATATTATAATAAGGGTCTTTCACCAATCCTTTCATTATAATTATACTTCCACTCAACAAAAAAAAAAGAATTATCTTGCGGTTTTGCGATTGCAATGGTATGGGCTCCATATATGTGCGGATAAAGTCGAATGCATGCTCCTCTACAGAAAGGCCAAGACAATGGACCATTAATTGACAGTCACAGTGTAACCCAACCTATTATGAAAAGATTCATGTAACACAACCAAAAAGTGTTTTAAAACACGTCTTGGTTGTGTTGCATGAATCTTTTCATAAACCATACTTACCAATTACTTACTTAATTTCATTGTTTTCTATATTGCAATATATGGTATCATATGTAAATGATCATTAAGATATATTAATGGTGAATACAACATGTTGTTTTAAGTATAATATAATTTGACACAGTTTATCCCTGGACGATGATGGAGGTACAGTGTACCTCATATCTAATGTTTAGTTTACGCAAAAACAAAAACAATCATACAAATTATACAATTTTTACAAATATACAATTTATGCTACAATATATTCAATGCATGTTTCCTCAATGCACATGAATGGCTCATTTTCCATCCCCATACATGTGACTGACACGTGGTTTGGATTTTGGGGCCGATTTGTCCCCATTGTATTCAGTATAATGAACATCAATCAAATGCAGTGGTCATCCAGATCACTATATTGATTGTTTTGATAACGGAATATTGTCTAAAACCAAGAAAATACATTTGTATTCATATACAACATACCCAAGATTTTCCTTCCGACCCTTGATATTTTATCACCTACTTGTATCAACGATTACTTTATTAGCAAGGCAATGCTCACAGCCACTCATTGTAACGTGCCTGTTCAGGGTGTCTGACCCTACTCTGCACAAATTAATAGCCGTTGTAAAGAGTAAAAATGCGTTGTTAAATTTGGTATAAGGCATAACATTAAGCCATAAAAATTAAGTCTATAAAGCCGAACCACAGTACTTTTTTCAGGCATGTTACCTGAAACATACAGATAGTATTGTTTTTGTTTTTGCCTAATACACTGTATCATGAAATCGTTTCAAAATCAATTAGGCATGCACCCGCTTGTGGACATACATATACACAGATGAAGAATGTCTGTAAAGAGTAGAAGCCCCTCCCCCATCCTCGATACTCCGGGGGGTACGCTCACTTTCACCCTATGACCCCCTGGATATGTCATAGCAAAATTGAAGGCACGCGGCACGCTGTTTGATTAGTCTGATGTAAAATAACATGACTAATCACTAGACTGATACTTGTCCTTTGAAGATTACAGAGAAGCGACACCCGACTGCAAAGCCAGTAAGTTTTACCGTTACGCAACCGCGAGATTCTTTTGATGTACCTCAAAGGATCAAATTAGTCTCATCCACAAGGTGCTGCACACTGAGCCTTCGATTTTGCTATATGATATATTCCAGGGGTGCAGAGAGCGAAAGTGAGTGAACCCCTGGATGCCTCTCCCCTAACTCTTTGCATCACCTCACACTTTAATCTAGAGAACATCATTTACTTGGAGCGATACATTGATGCAACAGTCTATAAAATACGAGTATCACCTGTATGTGTATGTCCTTTCGTTTTAATTCGATGAGAGTTAACAATAAGCCAAGTTCTTGTTATAATCAGTGACATACACCGTATATATAAATAATGTATGTACGTAGTCAGTCAAAATAACCATCTCCTTTTAAACATTTTTGATGAGCATTAAAAGAACATTATTGCGGACAATATAATATGGCAGAACATATGATAAAACCTTCATGCCAATTACCAGTGGCTTAGTAAAATTTGACTTTTTCTAGTTTTAGCAACACCCAAAATAAATTCCTGTATCCCCACCCGCCCCCAGCATGATTTGTTGAAAGTCGATAATAGTCTAAATAAAACATCTTGTATCTATAATGTAACTAGGTACTATATCCAGGAATTGTATCCGTATAGACATGACATGTTTATAAATCATTAAGAAGATATTGATTATTGCTGTGCATCACTCAGTGTAAAAATATAAAGTCAGTCGCTTTGCTAAATAATGAAGCAGTTATCGAACGAATATCATTAGGACAGCTGTACTTGAAACTAGCAATAATGGGATACATTATCACAACAATTCATTCCTGAATATATCTCCTTCCAAAAACAGCAGGTCATTAAGCTCTATCCGTTTGCCAAATAACCCGTAAATAGTAATTAAGTCTCTTTTTTTTTTATATCAATTAGTGTCTATGGTAAGGTTGTTGACGTGAAGAATTTGTTTCAGTATCAGGCTATTCCCAAATGGTGTGAGTAAAGTAATTACACTCAATATTCAACGAGAAGTAAATTGGACATTGGTACTATTGTGTACCAGGTAACAAGGGGATATCCGTTATCATCAGTCATCATCATAACATCAGTTATTATGAACGGCGGAACGTATACATCGTTCTTGTTAAACAGTAAAATTGTATCGAATAGCAGAATTGTTCTTGATATCATATACAATGGGAGTTCAATTTGCATACAGCATTAACAAATACGATGAATCATCATAGATATGTTTGAAGAGTTTCGAGAAAATATAACATAAATGCTTATCTTTAATGTATATCAGGACCTGGATAGTTTTGAGGGTTATCTTACAAAAGAAATCATCAGGTTTGAGAGAAAACTGTTATTTAACCAAATACTGTGTAACAGAATACTTTCGCATTTGTCAAATATTGGTCCCTCCACCGAAAACAATCCATACTCTTCTAGTGTTAATTTCGCCCTTCGTGTGCAACTGCACCATATTGTCTGATATTAACTAATATTCACTGTCGTAATGAATTCGCTCTCAGAGAGCGAAAAAGGCGAAAGTCTACTTATAGATCTTAAATTAATACTAAAATGATGTTTAACCTACTGTTTAAATAAAACGTAACATGAATGAAAATACCGTTGATGAAACATTGAAACTGTGTAAATAGAAGTTGGGAAGTCATGCATGATAAAGAAAAAACAGTTACTGGAAATTTCGAAGAAATGTATTTTATATAATGAATTCAGATACACGCAATCGATATTGACAAAGCTAACAGAAAAGAAGAAATGATGTATAAACAAATTTGGCGTTGGATAACGAGTACGCGAGTACAAATAACCCAAAACTGTTCTGAAGAAGTCTTAAAAACAGGGACCTCAACGAAAATCTTCAATTCCAATGGAAGTCTACGGTGAAGATCCAAGTGTAACATGACATAGAGGAAGTCCTGTCTCGGTGGAAAAACGAGTTTTCTAGATGTTATCAGTGATGTTGTTTACGACAAAATTGTACAACATAAACGGTTACTAGAAGAAGCAATGCTCGAGTCTCTGTATACACATCCCCGAAATCAACAAAATAATAAACAACGCAAAATCGGGAATATCACCTGGTCGTGATCGTGTCTCCCTTGGAGGTATTGAAATTTCTTGCGTTCCATTAAACTTTCGAGCCTGCTCTCGGTCGTATCTTAACTATACACTGCGTTCTTAAACAACCGGGTCGTGCTTATCTCGATGCAAACGACCTTATGGCTGAAGAGCAAAGCGGATTCTATAAAAATAGATCTGGGTCCATATTCATGAAACAGTTCTCATGCTCAAGTATGCATTTTGTGCTAAAACTTTCTTGTAACTCGCTTAAATCCTGTCAAACAATCAAAAAGTCAAATGTAAACATTGAAACCAGTATTTGGTTTTAAGCCAAATAATGGACAAAATAAGATTTGTTAATCAATTAACAACCGGAACAAGAAATAAAGTTTGAGCACAAAGTCCATGCTTGAGCATGAGAACGGTTTCAGGAATACGGGTCCTAGTCTTGACTATGTATACTCTCTCAACACCATCGTCGGGCCCTAGTCTTGACTATGTATACTCTCTCTCAACACCATCGTCGGGCCCTAGTCTTGACTATGTATACTCTCTCAACACCGTCGTCGGGCCCTAGTCTTGACTATGTATACTCTCTCAACACCATCGTCGGGCCCTAGTCTTGACTATGTATACTCTCTCAACACCATCGTCGGGCCCTAGTCTTGACTATGTATACTCTCTCAACACCATCGTCGGGCCCTAGTCTTGACTATGTATACTCTCTCAACACCATCGTCGGGCCCTAGTCTTGACTATGTATACTCTCTCAACACCATCGTCGGGCCCTAGTCTTGACTATGTATACTCTCTCAACACCATCGTCGGGCCCTAGTCTTGACTATGTATACTCTCTCAACACCATCGTCGGGCCCTAGTCTTGACTATGTATACTCTCTCAACACCATCGTCGGGCCCTAGTCTTGACTATGTATACTCTCTCAACACCATCGTCGGGCCCTAGTCTTGACTATGTATACTCTCTCAACACCATCGTCGGGCCCTAGTCTTGACTATGTATACTCTCTCAACACCATCGTCGGGCCCTAGTCTTGACTATGTATACTCTCTCAACACCATCGTCGGGCCCTAGTCTTGACTATGTATACTCTCTCAACACCATCGTCGGGCCCTAGTCTTGACTATGTATACTCTCTCAACACCATCGTCGGGCCCTAGTCTTGACTATGTATACTCTCTCAACACCATCGTCGGGCCCTAGTCTTGACTATGTATACTCTCTCAACACCATCGTCGGGCCCTAGTCTTGACTATGTATACTCTCTCAACACCATCGTCGGGCCCTAGTCTTGACTATGTATACTCTCTCAACACCATCGTCGGGCCCTAGTCTTGACTATGTATACTCTCTCAACACCATCGTCGGGCCCTAGTCTTGACTATGTATACTCTCTCAACACCATCGTCGGGCCCTAGTCTTGACTATGTATACTCTCTCAACACCATCGTCGGGCCCTAGTCTTGACTATGTATACTCTCTCAACACCATCGTCGGGCCCTAGTCTTGACTATGTATACTCTCTCAACACCATCGTCGGGCCCTAGTCTTGACTATGTATACTCTCTCAACACCATCGTCGGGCCCTAGTCTTGACTATGTATACTCTCTCAACACCATCGTCGGGCCCTAGTCTTGACTATGTATACTCTCTCAACACCATCGTCGGGCCCTAGTCTTGACTATGTATACTCTCTCAACACCATCGTCGGGCCCTAGTCTTGACTATGTATACTCTCTCAACACCATCGTCGGGCCCTAGTCTTGACTATGTATACTCTCTCAACACCATCGTCGGGCCCTAGTCTTGACTATGTATACTCTCTCAACACCATCGTCGGGCCCTAGTCTTGACTATGTATACTCTCTCAACACCATCGTCGGGCCCTAGTCTTGACTATGTATACTCTCTCAACACCATCGTCGGGCCCTAGTCTTGACTATGTATACTCTCTCAACACCATCGTCGGGCCCTAGTCTTGACTATGTATACTCTCTCAACACCATCGTCGGGCCCTAGTCTTGACTATGTATACTCTCTCAACACCATCGTCGGGCCCTAGTCTTGACTATGTATACTCTCTCAACACCATCGTCGGGCCCTAGTCTTGACTATGTATACTCTCTCAACACCATCGTCGGGCCCTAGTCTTGACTATGTATACTCTCTCAACACCATCGTCGGGCCCTAGTCTTGACTATGTATACTCTCTCAACACCATCGTCGGGCCCTAGTCTTGACTATGTATACTCTCTCAACACCATCGTCGGGCCCTAGTCTTGACTATGTATACTCTCTCAACACCATCGTCGGGCCCTAGTCTTGACTATGTATACTCTCTCAACACCATCGTCGGGCCCTAGTCTTGACTATGTATACTCTCTCAACACCATCGTCGGGCCCTAGTCTTGACTATGTATACTCTCTCAACACCATCGTCGGGCCCTAGTCTTGACTATGTATACTCTCTCAACACCATCGTCGGGCCCTAGTCTTGACTATGTATACTCTCTCAACACCATCGTCGGGCCCTAGTCTTGACTATGTATACTCTCTCAACACCATCGTCGGGCCCTAGTCTTGACTATGTATACTCTCTCAACACCATCGTCGGGCCCTAGTCTTGACTATGTATACTCTCTCAACACCATCGTCGGGCCCTAGTCTTGACTATGTATACTCTCTCAACACCATCGTCGGGCCCTAGTCTTGACTATGTATACTCTCTCAACACCATCGTCGGGCCCTAGTCTTGACTATGTATACTCTCTCAACACCATCGTCGGGCCCTAGTCTTGACTATGTATACTCTCTCAACACCATCGTCGGGCCCTAGTCTTGACTATGTATACTCTCTCAACACCATCGTCGGGCCCTAGTCTTGACTATGTATACTCTCTCAACACCATCGTCGGGCCCTAGTCTTGACTATGTATACTCTCTCAACACCATCGTCGGGCCCTAGTCTTGACTATGTATACTCTCTCAACACCATCGTCGGGCCCTAGTCTTGACTATGTATACTCTCTCAACACCATCGTCGGGCCCTAGTCTTGACTATGTATACTCTCTCAACACCATCGTCGGGCCCTAGTCTTGACTATGTATACTCTCTCAACACCATCGTCGGGCCCTAGTCTTGACTATGTATACTCTCTCAACACCATCGTCGGGCCCTAGTCTTGACTATGTATACTCTCTCAACACCATCGTCGGGCCCTAGTCTTGACTATGTATACTCTCTCAACACCATCGTCGGGCCCTAGTCTTGACTATGTATACTCTCTCAACACCATCGTCGGGCCCTAGTCTTGACTATGTATACTCTCTCAACACCATCGTCGGGCCCTAGTCTTGACTATGTATACTCTCTCAACACCATCGTCGGGCCCTAGTCTTGACTATGTATACTCTCTCAACACCATCGTCGGGCCCTAGTCTTGACTATGTATACTCTCTCAACACCATCGTCGGGCCCTAGTCTTGACTATGTATACTCTCTCAACACCATCGTCGGGCCCTAGTCTTGACTATGTATACTCTCTCAACACCATCGTCGGGCCCTAGTCTTGACTATGTATACTCTCTCAACACCATCGTCGGGCCCTAGTCTTGACTATGTATACTCTCTCAACACCATCGTCGGGCCCTAGTCTTGACTATGTATACTCTCTCAACACCATCGTCGGGCCCTAGTCTTGACTATGTATACTCTCTCAACACCATCGTCGGGCCCTAGTCTTGACTATGTATACTCTCTCAACACCATCGTCGGGCCCTAGTCTTGACTATGTATACTCTCTCAACACCATCGTCGGGCCCTAGTCTTGACTATGTATACTCTCTCAACACCATCGTCGGGCCCTAGTCTTGACTATGTATACTCTCTCAACACCATCGTCGGGCCCTAGTCTTGACTATGTATACTCTCTCAACACCATCGTCGGGCCCTAGTCTTGACTATGTATACTCTCTCAACACCATCGTCGGGCCCTAGTCTTGACTATGTATACTCTCTCAACACCATCGTCGGGCCCTAGTCTTGACTATGTATACTCTCTCAACACCATCGTCGGGCCCTAGTCTTGACTATGTATACTCTCTCAACACCATCGTCGGGCCCTAGTCTTGACTATGTATACTCTCTCAACACCATCGTCGGGCCCTAGTCTTGACTATGTATACTCTCTCAACACCATCGTCGGGCCCTAGTCTTGACTATGTATACTCTCTCAACACCATCGTCGGGCCCTAGTCTTGACTATGTATACTCTCTCAACACCATCGTCGGGCCCTAGTCTTGACTATGTATACTCTCTCAACACCATCGTCGGGCCCTAGTCTTGACTATGTATACTCTCTCAACACCATCGTCGGGCCCTAGTCTTGACTATGTATACTCTCTCAACACCATCGTCGGGCCCTAGTCTTGACTATGTATACTCTCTCAACACCATCGTCGGGCCCTAGTCTTGACTATGTATACTCTCTCAACACCATCGTCGGGCCCTAGTCTTGACTATGTATACTCTCTCAACACCATCGTCGGGCCCTAGTCTTGACTATGTATACTCTCTCAACACCATCGTCGGGCCCTAGTCTTGACTATGTATACTCTCTCAACACCATCGTCGGGCCCTAGTCTTGACTATGTATACTCTCTCAACACCATCGTCGGGCCCTAGTCTTGACTATGTATACTCTCTCAACACCATCGTCGGGCCCTAGTCTTGACTATGTATACTCTCTCAACACCATCGTCGGGCCCTAGTCTTGACTATGTATACTCTCTCAACACCATCGTCGGGCCCTAGTCTTGACTATGTATACTCTCTCAACACCATCGTCGGGCCCTAGTCTTGACTATGTATACTCTCTCAACACCATCGTCGGGCCCTAGTCTTGACTATGTATACTCTCTCAACACCATCGTCGGGCCCTAGTCTTGACTATGTATACTCTCTCAACACCATCGTCGGGCCCTAGTCTTGACTATGTATACTCTCTCAACACCATCGTCGGGCCCTAGTCTTGACTATGTATACTCTCTCAACACCATCGTCGGGCCCTAGTCTTGACTATGTATACTCTCTCAACACCATCGTCGGGCCCTAGTCTTGACTATGTATACTCTCTCAACACCATCGTCGGGCCCTAGTCTTGACTATGTATACTCTCTCAACACCATCGTCGGGCCCTAGTCTTGACTATGTATACTCTCTCAACACCATCGTCGGGCCCTAGTCTTGACTATGTATACTCTCTCAACACCATCGTCGGGCCCTAGTCTTGACTATGTATACTCTCTCAACACCATCGTCGGGCCCTAGTCTTGACTATGTATACTCTCTCAACACCATCGTCGGGCCCTAGTCTTGACTATGTATACTCTCTCAACACCATCGTCGGGCCCTAGTCTTGACTATGTATACTCTCTCAACACCATCGTCGGGCCCTAGTCTTGACTATGTATACTCTCTCAACACCATCGTCGGGCCCTAGTCTTGACTATGTATACTCTCTCAACACCATCGTCGGGCCCTAGTCTTGACTATGTATACTCTCTCAACACCATCGTCGGGCCCTAGTCTTGACTATGTATACTCTCTCAACACCATCGTCGGGCCCTAGTCTTGACTATGTATACTCTCTCAACACCATCGTCGGGCCCTAGTCTTGACTATGTATACTCTCTCAACACCATCGTCGGGCCCTAGTCTTGACTATGTATACTCTCTCAACACCATCGTCGGGCCCTAGTCTTGACTATGTATACTCTCTCAACACCATCGTCGGGCCCTAGTCTTGACTATGTATACTCTCTCAACACCATCGTCGGGCCCTAGTCTTGACTATGTATACTCTCTCAACACCATCGTCGGGCCCTAGTCTTGACTATGTATACTCTCTCAACACCATCGTCGGGCCCTAGTCTTGACTATGTATACTCTCTCAACACCATCGTCGGGCCCTAGTCTTGACTATGTATACTCTCTCAACACCATCGTCGGGCCCTAGTCTTGACTATGTATACTCTCTCAACACCATCGTCGGGCCCTAGTCTTGACTATGTATACTCTCTCAACACCATCGTCGGGCCCTAGTCTTGACTATGTATACTCTCTCAACACCATCGTCGGGCCCTAGTCTTGACTATGTATACTCTCTCAACACCATCGTCGGGCCCTAGTCTTGACTATGTATACTCTCTCAACACCATCGTCGGGCCCTAGTCTTGACTATGTATACTCTCTCAACACCATCGTCGGGCCCTAGTCTTGACTATGTATACTCTCTCAACACCATCGTCGGGCCCTAGTCTTGACTATGTATACTCTCTCAACACCATCGTCGGGCCCTAGTCTTGACTATGTATACTCTCTCTCAACACCATCGTCGGGCCCTAGTCTTGACTATGTATACTCTCTCAACACCGTCGTCGGGCCCTAGTCTTGACTATGTATACTCTCTCTCAACACCATCGTCGGGCCCTAGTCTTGACTATGCATACTCTCTCTCAACACCATCGTCGGGCCCTAGTCTTGACTATGTATACTCTCTCTCTGAACACCATCGTCGATAACAAACACCATCTGTATCGACTGGTGATCTAAATACAGCATTTGACAGTATGGATGTAGATGTACAACCTTAATACAGATAGTATACCGGGACAATGTACAACCTGATTACAGATAGTATACCGGGGCAATGTACAACCTGATTACAGATAGTATACCGGGACAATGTACAACCTGGATACAGATAGTATACCGGGACAATGTACAACCTGATTACAGATAGCATATCGGGACAATATACAACCTGATTACAGACAGTATATCGGGACAATGTACAAGCTGATTACAGATAGTATACCGGGACAATGTACAACCTGGATACAGATAGTATTACGGGACAATGTACAACCTGATTACAGATAGTATAACGAGACAATTACAACCTGATAACAGATAGTATACCGGGACAATTACAACCTGATTACAGATAGTATAACAGGACAATGTACAAGCTCATTACAGATAGTATACCGGGACATGTACAAGCAGATTACAGATAGTATACCGGGACAATGTACAACCTGATTACATATAGTATACCGGGACAATGAACAACCTGATTACAGATAGTATAACAGGACAATGTACAAGCTGATTACAGATAGTATACCGGGACATGTACAAGCTGATTACAGATAGTATACCGGGACAATGTACAACCTGATTACAGATAGTATAACGGGACAATGTACAACATGATTACATATAGTATACCTGGACAATGTACAACTAGCTGATTACAGATAGTATACTGGGACAATGAACAACCTGATTACGGATAGTATAACAGGACAATGTACAACCTGATTACAGCTAGTATAACGGGACAATGTACAACCTGATCACAGATAGTATAACGGGACAATGTACAACATGATTACATATAGTATACCGGGACAATGAAAAACCTGATTACAGATAGTATAACAGGACAATGTACAACCTGATTACAGATAGTATACCGGGACAATGTAAAACCTGATTACAGATAGTATACCGGTACAATGTAAAACCTGATTACAGATAGTATACCTGGACAATGTACAACTAGCTGATTACAGATAGTATACCGGGACAATGTAAAACCTGATTACAGATAGTATACCGGGACAATGTAAAACCTGATTACAGA
>NW_018406666.1:175638-179382 GCF_002113885.1 Mizuhopecten yessoensis
TATACCGGGACAATGTACAACCTGATTACAGATAGTATACCGGGACAATGTAAAACCTGAGTACAGATAGTTTACCGGGACAATGTACAACCTGATTACAGATAGTATAACGGGACAATGTAAAACCTGATTACAGATACTATACCGGGACAATGTACAACCTGATTACAGATAGTATACCGGGACAATGTACAACCAGCTGATTACAGATAGTATACCTGGACAATGTACAACCTGATTACAGATAGTATACCTGGACAATGTACAACCAGCTGATTACAAATAGTATACCGGGATAATGTAAAACCTGATTACAGATAGTATACTGGGACAATGAACAACCTGATTACATACAGTTTACCGGGACAATGTACAACCTGATTACAGATAGTATACCGGGACAATGTACAACCTGATTACAGATAGTATACCCGGACAATATACAACCTGATTACAGATAGTATAACGGGACAATGTACAACCTGATTACAGATAGTATACCGGGACAATGTACAACCTGATTACAGATAGTATACCGGGACAATGAACAACCTGATTACAGATAGTATAACGGGACAATGTAAAACCTGAGTACAGATAGTATAACGAGACAATTACAACCTGATTACAGATAGTATACCGGGACAATGTACAACCTGATTACAGATAGTATACCGGGGCAATGTACAACCTGATTGCATATAGTATACCGGGACAATGTACATCCTGATTACAGATAGTATAACGGGACAATGTAAAACCTGAATACAGATAGTATAACGGGACAATGTACAACCTGATTACAGATAGTATACCGAGACAATGTACAACCTGATTACAGATAGTATAACGAGACAATTACAACCTGATTACAGATAGTATACCGGGACAATGTACAACCTGATTACAGATAGTATACCGGGACAAGCATCACCGATGAGTCCTAGAAGGACGAAACAGCTGTACGAGTCAGTGTCATTCATTTAAGGCTTGCTGTTTATATTACCAAATGTAAAAGGTGTAATTACCTGTGTGTTAAATTCATCTATATGTTTTATAAATATATATTTAAATCTTACATCAAGTACAGGGGCTTGGGTAAGCCTATGTTGATTATTACATTGAAATGAAGTTTTGAATAATAAATGCTGAAAAAGAGATGGTGATTATTTTTCAATGAGAGATACAACACCTACCAAACTTCACACAAACGTCTTGTCCTGACGTCAAACCCACACACTTATCAGTCACCGGGCAGGTGTGATTCCGACAGGTACCAGCGTAATCCTGAAACAGCAAATAAGTCACATATATCATCGCTGATGTACATTGAATCTTCAATAACCTTCCTCAGTTTGGATATACGTATGTATCAAAGTTGTACTTTATACGCCAACAATGTAGGCATCAAACGTGTCGTAGAGTTTCAAGACTGACTGGTCCCTTTGTCAAGCTTATATCAGTCATAGCTTGACAAAGGACCAGTCGGCCTTGAAACTTTGCATTACGTTTGATACGTAAACTTGTTTGTGTATAAAGTAAATGTCGATACGATGATCAAAGTAATTGCTTCAGGTGTCCGAAACCGTAAGCTTGCAAAACAAACTAAAAGAACGTAATTAATTTCTGACAGAAGATCTGAAGCACGTAAAACCCCAAACAAAGAACAAAAAATTAGAAGCGAAATCGCTCCTCAATACTGAAAAAGCACTCTGAACGAATTATAATGCAATTCGAAAGATGCTAAAAAGAACTAGCGACCTCTCTTAGGTATATCATATTGTAATGGCTGATTTCAAAAAGACAGCATGGTCAACCCAGAGTATGCAATGTGACAGCGCGATGCCGTCAAGGCATTGTGGGTACTTTGTCAGCATGTTTTGAAGGGATGTACAGCAACACGGATGGTGATAGTGGAATATACCCAAACAATCAAGAAACGAGAAGAAACATCCGGTATTTAGTTGTTCAATTATAATCTAATCACAAATTATCGATCAGAAAGTTAAAGAAAGCATCGAAGATGTGCATAATGAATTTATTCGTTAAACGGTTGGATGTATCGCTACAAGTCATACGCTTTACAAGTTGTAAAATACGGATCCAAAATTGACGATTCAAAAACATACATGCATACCGATACCGTTCAATGTCACTCTAATGTTATTGTCTTGTTTAGAGCGATAGAAGTAAGACTCCAAGAGCAGTAAAGGAGTGGATTTAGAGACAGAATTCACACGGCTGAAAATAAGTCTATGTATGGAAGAGCCGCTGTGGCATAAGTACAGTTAAGGATTGACCTTTAGTTTGACGGCGTATACGGTAGTATGAACGCAGTTGGCAACGAACATTTTCAATGGTGCGCGATAGCGCTCCATAAAGATTGTTTTTGTTGCCAACTGCGTTCGTACTACCGTATACGCCGTCAAATTGAAGGTCAGTCCTTATATTTACATTCAAAAGGTGTTTAAATGCTACATTACGAAGAAAAGGTCGAAGCGGGTTGCCACGATGGTTACTACGGTAGTCGTGGTTGCTAGGACAATATAGTTCCAGTGAATCTACATCGATGTGTGGGAAAATTTAGAAAATACGCAGTGAACAGTACTACGTTTTTCTTTTCATGGTTTTTAAATTGCAAATTGAGCAATGTGAGAAGCCTTTAGAACTTTTTTATTCATTTACAACCGTCGTCATGTACGAGCATTGAGTGACGCGGTCAGAACGAAGTCGCCATTGTTGACGTTACCGTCAAAGAGATTTGAATGTGCATCCATGGAATACGAAGTTTGTCAGCATTCTTTTGTTGTATAATTAGACATGATGGATCCCGAATATGTTCTTTGTATCTAGATGGTAAATGACCCAAGCATTGGTTGTCATTGGACTGTCATCTCGCTGAAGTGCGAACGGCGCCATATTTGAAACAAGTATCAATCCGCCGAGTCTTTTTTTCACCGCGTATACGCTAATTTATACGCAGTCAATGTTTACTAAGCTGAAGAAGGGAGGCATGTACATATTATACAATAGCACGTATCAATAGTATTATATCAAACCATAAACGATATCAATAGTATTATAAATATGATAATACCTAGGCGTCAACAAATCTGTAATTTGAACTTAAAATCGTATGAAAAAGTATATAAAAAGGAAAGTTAAAATGGAGACATTGAAAGAGTAAAAGAAGAATAAGACCAGGTGTCCTTAGAAGCGTATTTCTCTCACAAACACTGTAGGTTTCCTCACTTATGACTTATTTGATAAACCTGCAAAGGAGTTGGTAAACATTTTTGGTTACCAACAAGTGGGTAACACCCTGGACGTGATTTCATTGGTCAATCTTTGTTTTATGACGTCACGGTACATTGCGTTTCTACGTCATTATCCATTGTGACGTCATGCTTCATGGCAATGGGTTCTCTCATTGGAAACACACATGATGTCTTTTCCAAGGGAAAAATGTTGATTTTCAGGTAAAAAATACGAACGTTATGGGAGAACCAGGTCAAACAGGTAAACCTCGTGTTTTAATACAATTTGAAGATTAACTAAGTCGAGTTAGATAAACATGACAACCAACAATCATTCGCTTGGTAACCTCTATATCGATTGTATCAGACCGTATCATATATCAGGGCCCGTATTCATGAGAGTGAAAACCATGCTCAAGCATTGTTTTTGTGACTTTGACTGTAAACATATTTTATTGTCCAAATATTGGCACAAAAGGATCAGGCA
>NW_018406667.1:0-347 GCF_002113885.1 Mizuhopecten yessoensis
AAAGAAAAAAATATCTGTAAGTGATATCATAATATCATGTTATTGGAAAACCTTTCATTGCAAGTATAAAGGTATAGCAAAACTTACGTATAACAGTTAACGATCCCTCCTTCCTGAAACTACAGCATTGGTACGGAATTTGATGTGAATTTTCTATGATAAACTGTACTTCTATCTTTTTCCTTTTAAATAATACAAATATCTATTTATTTCTATAACCACCAGAGATACTGTATAAATTATCTTTGTGTATGCTCTGTTGAAATTTAAAGTAATCAGAAAAAAAAAGTTATATTGATATCATAAAATAGATCCTTGTGCACTTGTGTTAGCACTATAGTGCCCTA
>NW_018406667.1:1633-2402 GCF_002113885.1 Mizuhopecten yessoensis
CGATTAAATCCACTGATACTGGCCTAGCAGGTAAATATGCAGCAGAGCAAAACATACAGAACAAAGGGAACACATGCATATAATGGGTATGCTAATGTTACTCCGGAATTGTACAGGTTAGCTAAATATTAAACGATACTATTGTGGGGATCTCGACAGGTTTTAAGATTGTCATTACGGGGAAATGTGGTATTGTACAAACTTAGGGTCAACATGGTAACACCCTCTTTAAAAGATTTACATCTTAAAGCAAACATAGCTAATAAGTTCGGACCTAAAGCCTGACGAACAATGGACTGAGTTATAACAAAGCTGCACCTTTGATTTACCCTACACTTATGTCAGTACTGGGGTTCTACTCCATATTTGCACATAGAAACTGATCAGTTTTGAATATGTACTACCTGGGTATTTTGATCTTTCTATTACATTCTTTCAAAGTATCCCCACTTAACAGGAACACCCTTTCGCAATCGCACTTTCCATCGTAAACGCAGCGCGGTAGTCTCCCTTTGGTGTACTGGTGAGACACTGGACGATTGCACTACCCAGAGCACTAGAGGCATACCATTTACCAGAAAACAGTTTCCATAGTAGAGGACCCCGATTCGGTTAAAAAAGGTGGGTTGTCAATTAGTACGTACAATGTTCANCGATACTATTGTGGGGATCTCGACAGGTTTTAAGATTGTCATTACGGGGAAATGTGGTATTGTACAAACTTAGGGTCAACATGGTAACACCCTCTTTAAAAGATTTACATCTTAAA
>NW_018406668.1:0-347 GCF_002113885.1 Mizuhopecten yessoensis
GTGTTATGATGACAGTAGTAGTGTTATGACGACAGTAGTAGTGATATGATGACGGTAGTAGTGTTATGATGACAGTATTAGTGTTATGTAAATGATTTACAGCGGAGTCACCAGGAGTTGTTAACACGGACTGATGATTAGGAAGAACTCTTTTGTCTTTAAAATGCAAATACTACATTCGTTTAACTTACCGATACCACCACTATTTGAGATAGAGGTCTTTATTAAGACGCAAAAAACTTATCACCTATTCTTGACAATATAAGTATCATAAACAAAATATTTATAATTTTTTGACCGTGCTTTTTTTTTTTATTTGTTTATTTTCAAAGTATTTTTCACATTAC
>NW_018406668.1:1201-2236 GCF_002113885.1 Mizuhopecten yessoensis
AATGACAGAAGTAGTGTTATGATGACAGTTGTAGTGTTATAACGACAGTAGTAGTGTTATGATGACAGTAGTAGTGTTATAATGACAGAAGTAGTGTTATGATGACAGTAGTAGTGTTATGATGACAGTAGTAGTGATATGAGGACAATCGAAGTGACATGACGACAATGGAAGTGTTATGAGGACAATTGAAGTGTTATGACGATGTAGAAGTGTTATGACGACAGTAGTTGTGTTATGACGACAGTAGAAGTGTTATGATGACAGTTGTAGTGTTATGACGACAGTAGTAGTGTTATGACGACATAAGTAGTGTTATGACGACAGTATTAGTGTTATGATGACAGTAGTAGTGTTATGACGACATTTGTAGTGTTATGACGACAGTATTAGTGTTATGATGACAGTAGTAGTGTTATGACGACAGTAGTAGTGTTCTGATGACAGAAGTAGTGTTATGATGACAGTTGTAGTGTTATGATGACAGTTGTAGTGTTATGATGACAGTAGTAGTGTTATAATGACAGTTGTAGTGTTATGATGACAGTTGTAGTGTTATGACGACAGTAGTAGTGTTCTGATGACAGTAGTAGTGTTATGATGACAGTTGTAGTGTTAAGACGACAGTAGTAGTGTTATGATGACAGTTGTAGTGTTATGATGACAGTATTAGTGTTATAATGACAGAAGTAGTGTTATGATGACAGTAGTAGTGTTCTGATGACAGTAGTAGTGTTATGATGACAGTAGTAGTGTTCTGATGACAGTAGTAGTGTTATAATGACAGTTGTAGTATTATGATGACAGTAGTAGTGTTATGATGACAGTAGTAGTGTTCTGATGACAGTAGTAGTGTTATGATGACAGTTGTAGTGTTATGATGACAGTANAATGACAGTTGTAGTGTTATGATGACAGTTGTAGTGTTATGACGACAGTAGTAGTGTTCTGATGACAGTAGTAGTGTTATGATGACAGTTGTAGTGTTAAGACGACAGTAGTAGTGTTATGATGACAGTTGTAGTGTTATGATGA
>NW_018406668.1:2679-5623 GCF_002113885.1 Mizuhopecten yessoensis
ACTATCTGGTTATGTACTACTTGTTGTCTTGTTCACTGAGTGTGTCATTATCTCTGTATAAACTTATTGATTTTGGAAATGTCCCTGTCGCAGTTCAGCACTGGTTTCGCCATTAATCCCATATATATACTGCTTAGAGAGGTTTACTATTCTCTGTTAGGTTGTGCTGAACACCTTTCACCATCAAAATCTTACATCAACTTTTCCATGTTTATTTATTTTTTTAAACATAAATAAAAACACGTTTGTCATTTCTGTATAATGCATACTTGATCAAACTTTGCGTATTGTCGCGTTGGGAATCCGACTGCCATATAGTCTGTATGGAGAACCAAGAAACGGAAGATTTTGTGGAGAGACGCTGAGCGTTTTCTATCAAGTTTCTGCGGTGAAATATAGATATTTCAGGAGTAACAAGATCTCCGAGGAACGATATTACATTATCTTTCATATCCAATCCAATTATTCAATTTGAAATGTTGTCTCTCGCCACTATGCCTACAGGGATGTAGTTGGGAAGTGATACGATTACCAATCTTCAGCCAGCCACTAGAGAATCTACACGTGTGTGTTGAGTCCGCTAGGAAATCCCCGTCGCCACCTACATAAGACAACTTCTCAGTCAGTTTTCAGTTAATATTAAGCTCATCAATCAACCTGCGCTAAATGTCTTCATGGCATGACTTGCTTGTTGGCCAGAACTTTCGTGGTTTCTGAAAATTTGAACAGCAGCCGTGAGAATCAATACTACTTTGCCATCACTGGGTCATTGTGATTAATTCGTTTTGAAGTGCCATTGTTGGACTGGTAAACATTGGAAATTCAGCTTCTCTTCACGATGAAGCAGTTTGTAACGTCTATATATCTAATCATGTCCGATCACGTCGGCACAAATGTAAACAAGCTAGATTGTTCCCGTACAATGAAATGTGTCTTGATACAAAGTTACAACTCTACCACGATCAAATCACAGCACATAAACCATTGTGGCTAAGACAAGACGCTAGCGTGGTGATAGTAGCCACAATGGTAGGAACCATGCAATAGACGCTGCTGTAATGAAGTGAAGCTACCGTTATAAACCAACCACATTTTCATGTGATACAATACTGGGTAAGTCGGTAAAGACTGGTGAATCGGCTAAGGTTCATATGTCTGTTTTGATCGACGAACCATTTCAAAATCACTACTCACCCCAACACAACCAATTACGGTCCATCTATGGAGGGACATGTCCAAAATTTAAGTGCAAAAGTTTCATCTCGTTAGAGCAAATTTGACGGTATTATATCGGGTGCAAATCATGTGACAAATTATGATTGCCAGGCGAGCCAATAAATACGTATGTTACGATAGCTGTGGCTGCCATCATCACTGACCCTTGCAATGAGTTGGAACATGGCAGGCAGTACTGACGTCGGCGCGATTTTGTCTGTGGGATGATGTGGAGATGAGGGCAGGAATTTGGGTGGGTGAATGGCCTACTGGGGACGATGTTACGCCAACCTGTCAATGGTAGTGGTAAATAGGCAGATATGGCGTTATTAAAACACCCACTTACTGCGGTAGGGTTGTAGACATACACGTGATGAATCAACTTCCGGTTTTATATCTATTCAAGAATTAAACGAAGCATATTCGACATTTTCTGTATCTATGTCTATATGAGTTAATTAGTGTGTTTAATAAGCAACAGATTCAATTTCCTGATGGAGGTAATGCTCTCTTGATTAAACACACGGGTTTGTTTGCCACTCCGAGAACACTACACCGATTACAAGGCCTACGTACGTGTACATACTATTTAATATCGTTGGTAAGATCTGGGAGAGTCCTTATGATGTAGGGATACATCACATGTATGCTGAATCTGTACCAGTCGCGTCGGTCGTGGTTTAGGTTGCTTAAGGGATCTTTCTATTTTGGTCAGGTTATGATATGATAACTCCAGTTTGCGGGAATAATGGTAATTGAGTTAATGTCAGAGTAGACTGTAAATATTTCACAATACATAAACGTTTCGTCTATTTTTAAAGTACGGTGACGGACTCGGTGAACTCTCATAACAATCCCAGTCGTTTCAGTGACCGGCACCACTTACTGGTTCTACGTTTATTAATCATTGCTTCGTTTTATCGCTATTTTTTGGAGCAACTCGTAACGTTTTCGATACACAAGTCATTCGAGTCTTAGGCCTATCGCCAATAGAAAGGTCACATAAGCTATTGATCAATAATGATCGTTACGAAACTTATTTTACTATCCACCTACTTCATTGCAAATAACATTTATGAAATAAATGATCATGCAGTCTAGAAATATGTTTTCCGTACTTAATATTATCGGCTGGGCAATAGACTGTACACATGTTACACGAATTAAAGATATGTTTTTTTTTGCACCAGCTTCTGTTGTTCTTCAAACCCCGTTTGAAATACTTAGAGTACATGTTTAGTTATTTGCAAAATAAAACAAAATACACCAAAAACGTCGCCATTATTATCATAATAGATATCAACCGGAAATGATAACGACCATAAATACACAAGTCTTGAATGGGCTACACACACATATTATCGATCTGCAACACAATGTGCAATGTAACTATGCCAGATTTATTGCCAAAATAGTCGATAAACTTATCATGGTAGCAGACAGTCGGATAACGTTTAACCTTATGTCTGATACCCATGCGCGATGTTATCCAGAAGGAGGGAGAGTGGGTGGCTCGTTATAACATCAGTGGTTTCATGTTAAATCGTAAACTGTATATTTCCTGGTTTATAAACACGTACAATGTACTTATTACACGCAAGACCGATTACGAACATGAACGCTGACCACGAACTTGTCTTGCATATCAACTGACATTTGTATATCAATTATTACTGGTATATCAACTGGCAATGGTATATCCTATGACGCTGGTATATCCACTGCTTGC
>NW_018406669.1:0-347 GCF_002113885.1 Mizuhopecten yessoensis
ATAATAATTTGTGAACCGCTTTGAGACGACCTACATAAGAACCTCGAATTATTGTTAATGTTATTTATATGCAGACAGAAAGTTGCATTAACTAGCTGGACGGGAACCCGGTAGCATTATGGGTAAATAGCTATCAAGACCTTGTGTTTCTCGGTCATGAAATAGGCCCGTAGCTCTGGTGTATTTTTAGAAGTGCGCATGCCCGGGATAGTAAACAGACAGGATAAGGCCTAGATGTACTCTTTACGTCTAGATCCTCGGCAGAAACTAACCCAGTTCTGTCGTGACAGAGACGTGCATTCCTCTGTTGTTTAATGTAGCAATAACACAGTGATAACATATAAGTC
>NW_018406669.1:1604-2172 GCF_002113885.1 Mizuhopecten yessoensis
ATGCACTTGAGTCACTAGGTATTACACGCGTGTAGCTATACATTACTTGAGTCACTAGGTATTACACGCATGCAACCCTACAGTACATGAGTCACTAGGTATTACACGCATGCAACCCTACAGTACATGAGTCACTAGGTATTATATGCATGTGGCTATACAGTATTTGAGTCACTAAGTATTACACGCATGCAACCCTACAGTACATGAGTCACTAGGTATTACACGCATGCAACCCTACAGTACATGAGTCACTAGGTATTACACGCATGTAGCTATACAGTACTTGTGTCACTAGGTATTACACGCATCTCGCTATACAGTACTTGAGTCACTAGGTATTACACGCATGTAACTATACAGTACTTGAGTCACTAGGTATTANGCTATACAGTACTTGAGTCACTAGGTATTACACGCATGTAACTATACAGTACTTGAGTCACTAGGTATTACACGCATGTAGCTATACAGTACTTGAGTCACTAGGTATTACACGCATGTAACTATACAGTTCCTGAGACATTAGGTATTACACGCATGTAGCTATACAGTACTTGAGTCACTA
>NW_018406670.1:0-348 GCF_002113885.1 Mizuhopecten yessoensis
TAATTATATAATTATGTATCTTGTGGGATACTGAGCTATCATTTTATAATTACGTATCTGTGTGGAATACTGAACTATTATTTTGTATCTGTGTGGGATACTGAACTATTATTTTGTATCTGTGTGGGATACTGAACTATTATTTTGTATCTGTGNAAGCTATTACTATGTATCTGTGTTCAGCTTCAGGCCCTAGGGAAGGGCCAGGTTCTTAATTTTCATACCGTCAAAATTCATTCACATGATAGTTATTCCAACCAACTTTGAATTTGTTCCCACTGAAAGAAAATAAAAAAAAACCCACCAAAAGTGTTATTTCCCCATATAAACTACAGTAAGACCAAAAAC